>NC_134363.1:177435266-177672766 GCF_048569485.1 Anomaloglossus baeobatrachus | reverse complement strand
GAGGAGGGGTGTCCGTGTAGAGGATAGGACCAGTGCAGTAACCTACCATTCCATATACTCCATCAAACTGTGGCTTTACACTAACAGTTCAAATCTCTCCTCGCCATCGTCCATTGCGTAACTTTGCATAAATTTGGAGCATGGTGGCGGTACCCCCTCCCTGGGACCGGTGTTGTGAATATCACCAGAGATGGTGCTGTTCCTGGGCTCCCTCTGGTGACTAGTGCTGGTAGTGCGTCTGAATCTGCATCTGTCACTCAGACAGGTGTGGGAGATGATTGCTGTTTCAGGGAGCCTATGGAGTCCAGCCTGGGGGGAATAAAGGAAGGCAGTTTCTGTCTAGCCTTTGCTGGTGATAATGGTTTCTGCTCCATGAGAAAATGTCATAAAGTTTGTCCTCCAGCCTTTAAGCTTTTGCCTTTCCTGTAGGTTCTGTTTTTGCCTTTTTTCTGCTACTTTTTGGATTCTCCGTGAATGAATTCTACAGCGGGTTTTTTTGTTCCTTTGCATCGGTTTTGTTTCAATGTCATCCTAGTCTGCAGCTATGCCTTATAAGTATTTTTGTTTTTTCCTTCCAGGAAAGCTATCCTATCCTTTTGTATCTAGCTCGCAGGGCCTCACTTTGCTTAACACTATATTTTACATCTGGTGTGTTGTTTTTTCTTATATCATCGTCGTTATAGGTTGGGGGCTTTTTACCTTCATTTGGGGCTGCTCTGAGGCAAGTCAGGATTCCTTATTTCATCTTTGAGGTTAGGCCCGTTTCACACATCTGGACTGCCGAATCCGCCACAGTCCAGTACAGTGTTAATACTATACAATGGCATATTAGTATTACATTGTACTGGAGTGTGACAGATCCGGCGAAATGCCGGATGTGTGAAACGGCCCTTAGTTCTCCGGCGGTGACGAGGCGTTTACGTTGGTTAGGAACGCTCCACCGCTACTTCTAGTTGTGTTGTGCAGTCAGTGGATTGCACCCAGCTAAGTTTCCAACTACTCTTGTGCATTATCTTCAATCATTTTTTATGTTTCTTTTTAAAGATCTTTGCGGTCTCCTGACCATAAACAGACCGGGTCCCGTGCCGATTATGGGAAGGGACAATGTTTTAATCAGACTACGTGCCAGGACTCAGGAACTGGAGCGTTATCTCCTGCAGACGGGGGTGGAGTGTGCACGCCTGAGACCGCAGGGGAGGGGAGGGGCGTGTCTGACACCAAAGAGGAAGTGCTAATTGGCTGCAGTGGTTACATGGATGTACAGCGCATGACTGCTGCAGCCGAAGAAAACAGACAGATGGGGAAACACAAACACAGATTTCTGCACGCGGCAGTGAATAGACAACGACACCTCTGTCGTATGGATTTATTGGAAGATTTCTTACCAATGTCCGTGAAGGGTGAGGGCTGCAGCTAGAGAATAGTCCATAGCGGCTCCAGGATACATATACGCCGCAGGTATAAGGCCCAGGAGAACCAGGCTCACCGCTCGCTCACTAGTCCAGTGCAGGGAGGCTTTGCCGGAGGCTGGAAAATAGAGACATTTCTCTAGACCAAGTGTTAAAATGTCAGTGACCTGGCACCGCCAGTCCTGATCAATTCCTCTACTACCTTTCAACCCGTTCAGAAGTTTTATAACATTAGAGAAAAATGTGCCTAAAAGGGAAAAAAAAAAAACAAACAAAAAAAACCCCAAAAAACTGCGCCACCCCTGTACACAGGTCGTATGTGGTATTACATCTCATCTCCCTTTACGACAATGCCCCCCTGAGGTGCTGCGATCAATAACATCTGTAGTATCTGAGCAGTTAGGCCCCTTCACACGTCAGTGATTCCAGTGCGTATGACGCAGTTTTCATACGTACCGGAATCACGGACATAAGCAGACCCATTAAAATCAATTGGTCTGCGCAGACATCAGTCTTTTCATAAGGACAGTGTATCCGTATGGAGCATACATGTGTCAGTTTTCTCCGGCCGCAGTGATGTCACACAGATCGCACACTAATGTGATCCATGTGACAATAGTGTGACACGTACCGGAGAAAACACGTGTCTTTAAAAGAAAATTAATTTCTATACTCACCTGTATCCAGCGCTGCAGTTTGTTGCTTCCAGGCCACTCATTAAAGCTCATGAATATTCAATGCATTGCGGACACAGAAGCAGCACCGGGGACTGGCGAGTATGGAAGTTCCTGCTGTCCGTGTGTTGCCACGGATAGCACACGGAGAACATGTGTGCCAAAATCACGGCACATGGATGGCTAAACGCACCTTTAAACACGGTCCATAAAAACAGGTGTGTGTTTCACAGATGAGTGAAAGAGGCACCACCCCGGTCACGGCGCCCAGGCACCACCCCGGGCACGGCGCCCAGGCACCACCCCGGGCACGGCGCCCAGGCACCACCCCGGGCACGGCGCCCAGGCACCACCCCGGTCACGGCGCCCAGGCACCACCCCGGTCACGGCGCCCAGGCACCACCCCGGTCACGGCGCCCAGGCACCACCCCGGTCACGGCGCCCAGGCACCACCCCGGTCACGGCGCCCAGGCACCACCCCGGTCACGGCGCCCAGGCACCACACGGTCACTGACAGATATTTTGCGGCTTACCAAGACGGACATGGGACGGGGCTGGGAATGCTGGTAAAGAACTTCTGTCTTGTGGCAGAACAGCAGCCGGTCTGATCAGCAAAGATTTACTAAAGGGGAAAACTGAAAAGAGACAATGCAGAAAAGAAATTACACATCACAAAACAAGCAGCAAATACCAGGACGAGCGGTCACCCCTCATCAGTGTGGGAGTCCCCTGATCTGGAGAGTGGAGGGGCGGCCGCGCTGGTTTACTGCGGTGACCACCCGCACTGCGGGCAATGTGTCACCACAACATAACCTACTGGCTGAAGAGAAATCCCCAACTATGCGATAAAGGACACGTTCTTTATCACACGGCCTCTGCTCCATCTATTAGTAGCCAAACACTGGACTCCTACAAACAACAACTGAAGCTGCGGCGGTCACACCCCCTAATGATCGCCACAATTGTTTTTTTAGGAAAAAAAAAAATCTTACATATGTTAAATATATTTATTTATTTTTTTTAAATTTGTTAGTGTTTTTTTTTTTCATATCACTGTGCAGATATCTGGAAAACGTTAAGCTTTGCAAGAAAAAAAAAAAAAAAAAGTTTAAGATGTTTATGTTATGGAAAAAGCAAATCTAGTCCACCCCAACGGGCAGAAGATTTCTTCATGTATTGAAGGCTCAATGCAAAATAAATAAATAAATAAAAAAAAAATAAGGTCTACTTGGGCACAGATAGAAGATGTGCAGAATTTGATGGTTCGGATCCGGGCCCTTCACACGGCACCCGGGTTATGTTCATGCACCAATTCTGCACTCACTTCTCGAGGCTTCTATGGAGGATGAGGCTGCGTGACGAGCAGCCGTCTATTAACGCTGCAGAACACAATGGTGTCACACGCTGCGTCCTCGGGGCATGAAAACGCGTTTCACAGTCACAGAGACTTAGCGCAATACGTGCAAAACAACCAATGTGTTATACAGTCCACTATCAGGGGCCTCCGATGTCAGATAATTAGGAGAGGACATCACTTGGCCACTTCATGACCGGATATATATTTTTTTTTTATTCTCCCATCCTCTTCTTCAATGAGCCAGATCCTCCTTTATTTTTTTTTTTGTTACATTGACATAACGGAACAAGGGCTTGTTTTTGTTTTTTCTTTGTTGGGCGTACTGAAAAATTGGAAGGATGAAAAAAAATTCCAAATAAAATGGAAATGAAGAAAAAAAAAAAAAAAAAAAAAAAAAATTAAAAATAAACAGCAATGCAAATGATTTTTGAAAATAATTAAATAATAAATGAATAAACAGCAATGCTCCCATTGTTATTTGTTTGTTTGGGTTTTTTTACATTTGCTTGCCGATTAAAAAATGAGCAGCTTTATTTTTAATACTTTAAACAAAACAAAAAAAACAAAAACAAAAAGAAAAAATAAAATATATATTTTTTTTGTTTTTAGTCTTCAAATTCTTGTAGTCATAACTTTTTTTGTCAATACAGTTGTATCAGGGATTTTTTCGTGTGGTATGAGCTGTAGTTTTTATTATTTTACTTACTTATATATTAATTCCTTAGCGCTTTACAGACGTGATCATCACTCTCCCCATTGGGGCTCATAATCTACATTCTCTATCAGTCTTTGGAGTGTGGGAGGAAACCGGAGAACCTGGAGGAAACCCACGCAAACACGGGGAGAACATACAAACTCCTTGCAGATGTTGTCCTTGGTGGGATTTGAACCCAGGACCCCAGCGCTGCAAGACTGCAGTGCGAACCACTGAGCCACCACAAGGCTGCAGTGCCAACCACTGAGCCACCACAAGGCTGCAGTGCGAACCACTGAGCCACCACAAGGCTGCAGTGCGAACCACTGAGCCACCACAAGACTGCAGTGCGAACCACTGAGCCACCACAAGGCTGCAGTGCCAACCACTGAGCCACCACAAGGCTGCAGTGCTAACCACTGAGCCACCACAAGGCTGCAGTGCTAACCACTGAGCCACCACAAGGCTGCAGTGCTAACCACTGAGCCACCACAAGGCTGCAGTGCTAACCACTGAGCCACCACAAGGCTGCAGTGCTAACCACTGAGCCACCACAAGGCTGCAGTGCTAACCACTGAGCCACCATAGAGTGCAAACTACTGAGCCACCACAAAACTGCAGTGCTAACCACTGAGTCACCGTCCAGTGCTAAGCACTGAGCCATCATTATTGTCATTTTTAGAGTCTGACAAATCAGCAATGTTGTCATCTTGATTTTATTTCTATACACTCTAAGGAGGCGGTGGATCAGTGGTTAGAACAGCAGTCTTGTGGCGGCTCAGTGGTTAGCACAGCAGGATTGTGGTGGCTCAGTGGTTGACACAGCAGTCTTGTGGCGGCTCAGTGGTTAGCACAGCAGCCTTGCGGCGACAATGTTTCCTAACTGCCTGAATGCTGCAGTCATGATTGACGGTGGCATCAAAGTGGTTAAAATGTTCCGATCACTGCAGGTTTTCATGGGTGCCGGCTGTATAGCATAACCTTCTCTATATGGGATGGCCTCAGGTCCTGACACTGCACAAACAATGAATGTACAGAAGATGTGAACAGAGGGATAAATAAGTATTTCTCATTCCAGTAAGTGCTAGTAGATCAGTAAGATATGTCAGCTGTAAAGGATTTTCTGGGTTTTAAATAAAGAAAAAAAATAAAAAAAAAAAAATCATGTATGTATGTACAGTATGCATGTTTGTAAGTGTGCGTAATATATTATAATAATAATAATTTTATTAATTTATATGGTGCTATTTATTAATTCCACAGCGCTTTACATACAGTGGCAATATATATATATATATATATATATATATATATATATATATATATTTAAGTATGTATATTATATATATATATACATACATACATACATACATACATACATACATACATACATACATACATACATACATACATATATATATATATATATATATATATATATATATATATATATATGCACACAAACATTATTGCATTGTCCCGCCCTATGTACCATGACCTGGTGGGCAATCACTGCAGCAGTAAAGTGGGCACGGTTATGAATTTAGAGGGGTCCTCTATTCCCATTGATGCCATACTACAGCTTCGTTCTCGGGGTCCCTCAGAGGGGTGCTAGCCTCAGGTTAGTGTCCAACTTTTGCTCGTATTTTATTCTCGCTGCTCCATAATATTGTTTTATTTTCTTTGTATAAAGCCACAGTATCGTCTCGGAGATCTGGGCCTATTTTATTTAGTGCTAAGTTGTATGGTCTTTCTCAAGGGGGCAGGACGCTCACAGGATCCTCAGGGGCGTGCCTTTAGGCTCCTCTGCATAATAACCCTCAGAGCCACACCCCCTTGTAAAGACCATAAACATTAGGGTTTAATATAATGGCCCAGATTTCAGGAACATTATGGAAGACTTAGAGGAGCGGCGGGATTAGACAAAGAGCAATAACGGCCACCCCCGAGCTGCAGACCGCTCCTCTATAAAGGGGTCTGCCATTTCGGGAGCTTCGCAGGGTCTACGGGTCACAGAGGGGCCACCACGGCCACAGGGCAGGGTGCAGGGGGTGAGGGGCACAGCCCAAGCCCACCCAAAACCCCGGCACCCTGCACCCACCCCCAGGGACCAGACCCTGCCACTTCTGACACTTTGTCAGGAACAATAAAGATACTATTAAAACATTGAGAGAAAAAACCCCTGCCACATAAGTTTAGTACCGGCCCCGAGTCCGCAGCGCCCGCAGCCCGCGCTCACCTCTGCCTGCCCTGCACACAGCGCCCACTCTCACCAGAGCCGCCATCTTGCCCGACACCCAACCAAGGTGACACTGCGCCCCGGAAGTGAAACGGCGAGCGCCCTGTCAACAAAACTTTATTACTACAGATTGTCTGAATAAACTTTATTAGCGCACCGGTCACTCAAACTTTAGGAAGTAACTATCAAGTCTTATCAAGTAGCCAATCAGGAGAGGGTAATACTACGAGCTCAGCCAATAGTAAGCCGCCGTAGCGTTTCACGCCTCGTTTTAGACCTTATCACTCAACGAATCAGAGTGGAGCTTGGAAGACACGGGGGATTGTGTGTCAGTTGCAGAGATTACCGGCGAGGCTGAAGGTCGTCAGTATGGCCGGCTTTGATTCGGACCTTGACTTGTCCGGGGTGGGCGCCAGTCCCGCGGAGACGGCGGAGCTGCAGAGGATGCTGGCCGTGGAGCAGCAGAAGGCGCAGTTCACCTCTCAGGTGGGGGCAGCACGTGCTACAGACAGGAGCCACAGGAGCTGGTGTCATCCAGGGAAATATGCTTATGACCTGCTGGAAATGATAGGCTGGTTGTTCGTAACCATGGTAACGCATAGGATATAGAATTACTATGTAGCTGCATACATTGAATGGTGGAACTTGTAAAAATGATCGCTGATCACATTACTGTCCATACACCAGAGGATCGACAAGAAAGAGGTTGTAACCATGGACATATCCCTTTAGGGGGGGGGGTCTAGAGTGGAGATGGGCATATCCCTTTAAGGGGGGGGGTCTAGAGTGGAGATGGGCATATCCCTTTAAGGGGGGGGTCTAGAGTGGAGATGGGCATATCCCTTTAAGGGGGGGATGTAGAGTGGAGATGGGCATATCCCTTTAAGGGGGGGGGTGTAGAGTGGAGATGGGCATATCCCTTTAAGGGGGGGGTGTAGAGTGGAGATGGGCATATCCCTTTAAGAGGAGGGGGTCTAGAGGGGAGATGGGCATATCCCTTTAAGGGGAGGGGGTCTAGAGGGGAGATGGGCATATCCCTTTAAGAGGTACATATACATTATGCCTTTTAAAGGCATGGCATTGTTATAAATGATGTCCGCTGCCTCTATTCCCATTCACCTCTGTGTGGTTGATCATGTGACCATGGCGGTCAGTGGGGACCGGACGCCATTCAATCACGTGCCCTCTGTGGCCGTTTACTGTTGCTCGTGCTCGTCTGCCCCCGGGGACAGAGCAGCGGTGACCGCCCGTTATTCCTGTCATTAATGTTGAGTAAAATTGCGCCACTTTTCACCCTGTTGTGAATGTGGCCGGGGTGGTGGAGCGCCATTAACCCCCGACATGCCGCTTCAGTGCCGGAGCGCTCCTCCGATGTGTCATACGGCAGCATTAGAGCGGTCAGGCAGGAGCCGGCTGCGGGGGCCGGAGTGGGGGGCTTGGACAGAATCTGTACAGGTCTGAGTGTTGGTTGCTGCATTGGCGCATACAATAACCCATAGTTGTAGAGAACGTCTCGCCCGTCAGCCGTTTTCCTTGGTCTCCGGTAATAGCCGATGTCCGGTGCCGTTCCTCCGCGCTCTGCTGATTTACAGGCGTGTTTTAGATCAGGAAAATGTGATCTGTTTCTTGTTTTTCCAGGTTCACAAGTTCATGGACGTTTGCTGGGACAAGTGCGTGGATCGCCCGGGCTCAAAGCTGGACTCCAGGACGGAGGGCTGCCTGGTGAGCTGCGTGGAGCGCTTCATCGACACCACCCTGTCCATCACCAACCGCTTCGCTCAGATCGTACAGAAAGGAAGTTAATGGCCGGTGTGCCCGGACTCCTGATCACTGCCAGTGACTGTCCTCCTCCTGATCACTGCCAGTGACTGTCCTCCTCCTGATCACCACGTTAATTACTTTGTTCTCAAATTTGTATAAATCTGCGGATCCCTGTGATAAAGTCCTGACCTCAGCGTGCGCAGCATCTCCTGGGCCATAATGTCGTCACTTTTCTAACACTTTCTGTAGTTGCTTGGAAGAAGAGCTGTGAGTTGATGAATGAGTTTCTCCCCCTCCCCTGGTCCAGCGCTGAGGCTCCACTGCTGCTCCTTGATGTCTGTTAGGCTGGTTTCAGACGTCCGTGTTTTAGGTATGTGTGACATCCGGTTTTAACACGTACCCATGCTACCCTATTGTGCACTCTCACACGGACTGTGTGGCTCCGCTATTTCACACAGAGACGTGCCCGTTTTTTCTCCAGCAGCACGGCTGTCACACGGACCGCACACTGATGTGATCCATGTGACTTCAGTGTGACATGGACCGAAGAAAACACTGGTTTTTAAATAAAAAGATTTTCTATAGTTACCTGTATCCAGCGATGCTGTCTCCGGCTCTGCTGCCTCCCGCTCCTGATCCCCGCTCATTATTTTCATTGATTATTCACCGCAGTGAGCAGCTGAGAGCAGGGGCATCGCGGTGACACCGCTAAGGATAGCACCGCAGGGGACAGCATCGCTGAGGACATTGCTAGTGACAGGTGAGTATCCTGCCAGCATTGTGTGTGCAGGGACGTCCAGGAGGTCATCGGATTTCCCAATGAACTCTGATGACCTCCTGATGACACACCTGCGACAACTGCGCTACAGCGAGTGTCACGATGGTGACTTCCAGGGGTTAATGAGAGTTCATTGGGAACCCTGATGAGTCCCTGGATGTCACTGCACAAACTGCTGTATACTCACCTGTCACCGGCGATGTCCTCGGCTGTGCTATCCGCTATCGCACTCCGGGCGCACCCCTCAGCCCACGGCCTCACTCAGACGGCCTTATTTCCCCCGGAGAGAACACGGAGCCATTATTCTCTATGGAGCTGTACATATGTCAACGAGGCTTGTGGAGAACACAAAAATGTGGTTTGTCTGCAGTCACATGAGTGTATAAAAAAAATAAATTGACCTCATTCAAAAAAGTGGGATGATTTTTATTTATTTTGTTTGCTTCTTGCACTCCATGCATACTTTTTTTTTTTTTTTTATCAGTAGCTATGAATCTTTTACAGGCGCATTTGTTTCCTGTTACAGAATTGTCAGATATTTGTAATAGATCAGAGGCTTTACTGATCGGCCGTCTGGGATCTGATTGATTTGTATTTTCGCACCGTGCCGATTTCAGAGACCGATCGCAGGATCCCGACCACAGCTGATAACCCAGATCTGCGCTGCCTCATTGAATAAGGTTTGTCCGAGGGCGATCCCTTTCACTCGTCTGATGTATGCTCTTGTGTGAGCGAATGCTCGGTGAGCAGAACGGATAGAACATCGCACGAGTTTGCAGCATTCTAGACACTGATTGATTGGGTTAAATTAAAAAAAAGCGATATGGACACAATTTATTATGAAAACTATGCAAAGAAACACAATTTTGGCCTCTTATTTTAATGGTAGGTGTGAAAAAGGCAAACAAATGGGAGTAATGGATGATTTTTCAGGAGACAAACAAAGGAGCCGATACCAGAAGGTTTTATCCCGCCATTAAAGGGAACCTGTCACTAGATTTGGGGCCTATAAGCTGTGGCTACCACTAGTGAGCTCTTATATACAACATTGTAATATACTGTATATAAGAGCCCAGGCCGCTGTGTAGAACATAAACACTTTATAATACTCACCTAAGGGGCAGACTGGTCGGATGGGTGTCTCCATTCTCCGGTACCGGCGCCTCCTCTTTCGGCCATCTTTGTCCTCCTTCTTCTGAAGCCTGGGTGCATGGCGCATCCTACATCATCCACACTCGCCGGCATTGAGGTTCTGTGCAGGCGCAGTACAATACTTTGATCTGCCCTGTGCAGGACCTCAATGTCTGCTAGTGTGTATGACATAGGACGCGCCATGCACCCAGGCTTCAGAAGAAGGAGGACAAAGATGGCCGAAAGAGGAGGCGCTGGTACCGGAGAATGGAGACTCCCATCCGACCAGTCTGCACCACACCGACTGTTTAACACTAGAAGCCCCAGAGAGGGGTCATTTGACATTTCTACCATTGAAACCTTATGGAGCTCGAAATTCCTGGGACTTCTAGTGTTAAGTGAGTATTATAAAGTGTTTATGTTTTACACAGTGACCTGGGCTCTTATATACAGCATGTTAGAATCCTGTATACACTGTGTCCACCCATATCCTGTCCTCCGCCATTAACTTGAGAACGGCAGCAGCTATAGGAATAGAAGTGGTGTCTAGGTATAGTAAAGTAGCCATGCGCTACGCAATGAAACCACCTATAGCGCCACCTGGTGGAAAACAACGGAGTTAGCATTTTTATCTCGAAAACAGAACGAAATAGAGAAAAAAAGTGAATTACAAAGTTGTAGGGCATCATCAATTCAATACGAATTGTCACCTTGCATACAGGAATGCTATGATATGAAACCCATGACCCCCCCCAAAACATTGAATGCTGGTCACGCATGTGGCGCTCATTTAACTTTGATTCTCAGAGTGTCCCCCGTCAGCTGCAATGCACATCTGGACTCTGCACAGCATACTGTATCTTGCTGCAATGCACATCTGGGCTCTGCACAGCATACTGTATCTTGCTGCAATGCACATCTGGGCTCTGCACAGCATACTGTATCTTGCTGCAATGCACATCTGGGCTCTGCACAGCATACTGTATCTTGCTGCAATGCACATCTGGGCTCTGCACAGCATACTGTATCTTGCTGCAATGCACATCTGGGCTCTGCACAGCATACTGTATCTTGCTGCACGTTGTGCAATATGGTGGGTGACACGTTTGCACAAGCATCTGTGATACGTGGTCGTAGGTCCTGCAATGTTGGTGGAGGGGTCGCATACACCTGCTGTTTGATGTGACCTCACAGAAAGAAGTCCAATGGGGTCAGGTCAGGTGAGCGGAGGCCACTCCACACAGCCTCCATACCCAATGACTTGTAGGAAGGTCTCCATGAGGTATCGCTTCACGTCCGCAGCCTTGTGAGGTTTACACCTTCTAATCAAAGCATTTCTGTATGCAAGGTGTCGATTCCTATTGAATTGATGATGCCCTACAACTTTGTAACTCACTTTTTTTCTCTCTCTCGTTCCGTTTTCGAGATAAAAATGCTCACTCCGTTGTTTTCCACCAGGTGGCGCTATAGGTGGTTTCATTGCGTAGCGCATGGCTACTTTACTATACCTAGACACCACTTCTATGCCTATAGCTGCCGCCGTTCTCACGTTAATAGTGGTGGACAGGATATGGGTGGACACACTGTATATAGGTGCGGTGTATACAGGATATGGGTGGACACACTGTATATAGGTGTGGTGTATACAGGATATGGGTGGACACACTATATAGGCGCGGTGTATACAGAATATGGGTGGACACACTGTATATAGGTGCGGTGTATACAGAGTATGGGTGGACACACTGTATATAGGTGCGGTGTATACAGAGTATGGGTGGACACACTGTATATAGGTGCGGTGTATACAGAGTATGGGTGGACACACTGTATATAGGTGCGGTGTATACAGGATATGGGTGGACACACTGTATATAGGTGCGGTGTATACAGGATATGGGTGGACACACTGTATATAGGTGCGGTGTATACAGGATATGGGTGGACACACTGTATATAGGTGCGGTGTATACAGGATATGGGTGGACACACTGTATATAGGTGCGGTGTATACAGAGTATGGGTGGACACACTGTATATAGGTGCGGTGTATACAGAGTATGGGTGGACACACTGTATATAGGTGCGGTGTATACAGGATATGGGTGGACACACTGTATATAGGTGCGGTGTATACAGAGTATGGGTGGACACACTGTATATAGGTGCGGTGTATACAGAGTATGGGTGGACACACTGTATATAGGTGCGGTGTATACAGAGTATGGGTGGACACACTGTATATAGGTGCGGTGTATACAGGATATGGGTGGACACACTGTATATAGGTGCGGTGTATACAGAGTATGGGTGGACACACTGTATATAGGTGCGGTGTATACAGGATATGGGTGGACACACTGTATAAGAGCCCACTGGTGGTGGCAGCAGCTTATAGTCACCAAATCTGGTGGCAGGTTCCCTTTAATTTGCTTTATCTCTTGAGTTGTCAATGTGTTGATGCCTCTGTAGAGGTGCTGCTGGACCCCGGGAGGGAGAATACGCCCTGATTTTGTTATTTTACGCTGGGGTTCACTTTTCTAACACCTTTTTAAATTTAGAGAGAGAACATCTCCGGATCCGACCGCCAACCTCCTCTCTCAGCTTTTTCTGCTGCCTCTACTTATACAGTCTCATTTTGGCGCCATTATTTGGCAGAGAAGATGGAAATTACTCTGTATAACTTATATAAAATGAGGAGCAAAAATACTTTTATTAGTGGAATTATAATCAAGGTTACAGCGATATCAAGACTCCATTCGCATTACTAAAAATCTATACTCTGTGTACAGTTTTCCAGTCTTAGTACTTTGTGTCATTAATGGACACACTATGACGAAAAAGACATGGATCGCACATCCCAAAAAATACAATGATCTAAATCCGCTAGGCAAAAAAATAATAGAACATGAGGTTCTTTGTTACCATTCTGATCAGATTGTATTAAGCCACTGCCACGTCACGGCGAACCTCTGAGTGGGTCCCTATTCAAACCTTATAGTGCGGCACTGTGCACTAACCACCACTGCAGCGACAAAGCACCAGCAGTTCAGACGACCTGGTGCCTCACAGCGCCCATGCTGCAAGGCGAAGCCCCCAAGGCTCCATGCCGCTTTTCTCACTGTGCTGGTGCTGTGTAGTGGCCGCTGTTGTGGTGGTGTCGTGACAGTGGGACTGTGCGGCCTGGAGCCACGGGGACTTTGCCTAGCAGCATGGGCGCTGTGAGGCACCAGGTCACCTGCCCTGCTGGTGCTTTGTCGCTGTGGCAGCGGTTAGTGCACAGTGCCGCACTATAAGGTTTAGAATAGGAACCCACTCAAGAGGTTCGTCGTGACGTGGCAGTGGGCTTTACATCATTGTATTTTTTGGGATGTGCGATCCATGTCTTTTTCTTTATAGTGTGTATCATTAATGGATAAGCACTGCTTACCATAGAAAATGCAGAAACATCAAGTGCTCAATATCTGCAAAAGGCAAATGATGATATAAAGAAATGCAAAAAGCCCCGAACCACGAAAAGCTGATGGTGTCCGAATAAGACAAGCAGTGTGCGTTACCGGAATGGACGCCCGGATCCCTTCTCACCGTGTTATATGGGACCGTCTGATACGAGGCATAAAAACATCCAAATGCCCTTTACTACATTTATTTACACTGCAAAAAAGGTGCAACGTGCGAAAGATTTGTGGCACAAAAAAGTATTTGGGCCACAGTGTCCAAGGTCGGCTTCTACCGCGTAAGCAAAGTTGGACGATTAACCAATTCCGAAAAGGCCACATTTACACATGTTTGTGCTTAAAAGGGTTGTCCACTAAGGTGGATTTTTTTTTTTTTTTTTTTAATTTAATTAAAGTAATTTTTTACAATTGGGGGATCTTTAAAATTAAAAATTTTTTTACAAGCTTTTTCTTATTTTTCCCCTACACTATTTTGATGTGGTCATAAAAAAAAGAGCATCAGAACGAGCTCACCAATGGAGTCTCAGTTAACTCCTTTAGCAGCTAACGATAGATATTGCAGCACTGAGTTTCTAAAAGGTAAACTGTGCAAAGTTGTTTTTTTTTTAACGAAAAATAATTACAAAAAATAATTTTAGCCTAAAAAACACAAATTAAAAAAAGATATGTGTGTGTGTGTGTGTGTGTGTGTGTGTGTGTGTGTGTGTGTGTGTGTGTGTGTATATATATATATATATATATATATATATATATATATATATATATATATATATATATATATATATATTTGCCTTATTCTGTCTGTCTCTAAAATTGTGTCCTTACGGTGACACAAAGCTGGCCGCTGGGCTCGCCATGGCCCCGCCCCCCCGCACGGATTGGCCGCTCGCCTCGCCTCCGCCCCCCCCCCACGGATTGGTCGCTTGCCTCGGCCTGGCCCCGCCCTCCGCATGGATTTGCCGCTCGCCCCGGCCATCCGCACGCATCGCCAGACATAACCTTGCGCTGCTGGGATCGTGACGGAGCCAGTGAACGCTGGTAACCATTATACACATCGGGTAACTAAGGTCCCTTAGTTACCCGATGTGTATCATAGTTACCAGCATACACCGGCTCCCGTTACAGATGTGCAGGGAGCCGGCATTATACTCCTCTCCCCCCAGGACTACTCCTCCTATTACAGTCCTCCTATTATACTCCTCTCTGAGTATAATAGGAGAACTATTATAGCATGGGGGATGGAGCACGATGGGGTGCGCAGCATGGGGGATGGAGCACGATGGGGTGCGCAGCATGGGGGATGGAGCACGATGGGGTGCGCAGCATGGGGGATGGAGCACGATGGGGTGCGCAGCATGGGGGATGTAGCACGATGGGGGTGCGCAGCATGGGGGATGTAGCACGATGGGGGGTGCGCAGCATGGGGGATGTAGCACGATGGGGGGTGCGCAGCATGGGGGATGTAGCACGATGGGGAGTGAGCAGCATGGGGGATGTAGCACGATGGGGAGTGCGCAGCATGGGGGATGGAGCACGATGGGGAGTGCGCAGCATGGGGGATGGAGCACTATGGGGAGTGCGCAGCATGGGGGATGGAGCGCGATGGGGGGTGCGCAGCATGGAGGATGGAGCGCGATGGGGAGTGCGCAGCATGGGTGATGGAGCGCGATGGGGGGTGCGCAGCATGGGGGATGGAGCGCGATGGGGGGTGCGCAGCATGGGGGATGGAGCGCGATGGGGGGTGCACACCTCCCCCCAAAACACACACACACACACCGCCACACACGCACTGCACAACACACCGCCACACACACTGCACAACACACCACACACACACTGGGAACCACAAACACTGCCCTACACAGACACCCACACACACAGACAACACCGCACACACACAACACCCAACACACAAACACCGCGGCACACACAAATATACGCACATACCGCACAAAACATACCTCCCCCCAAAACACACACTCCACACCCACACAAACCGCGCAACACACACACACACAACGCTACAGACACACAGCGCTCCACAAACAACGCAACACACAAACAACACCGCTCTCACCCCCCGCCACACCCAGACAACATCCAGAACATGTACAGCGCCTACACAAATACTTGGTAACTACACACAACAACATATATATATATATCTCTATCTCTATATAACAAAAATCATACATTAACTACACAATACGTAAATTCTAGAATACCCGATGCGTAGAATCGGGCCACCTTCTAGTATATAATAAAAATATAATATATATATATAAAAATGTGTGTGTGTATATAAAATATACCTAAAGTGTGGGTGAAATAATTTCTTGTTAGCAGATTGGTATATTATAATCTAGCCTCCCTGCACTTACCTCAATCCAACTTTGGCCACGCTGTGGTCTGTATTTATCATGGGAGACGTCACTGTTCAAGCAGTAACAGGACCGCTGCAGCCCTTGATTGGCCGCAGTGGTCAGGTGACTTCCTTAAGGTTTCATCAGTGACATCACTGATGCGCTGCAAAGTCACCTGACCACGACAGCCAATCATTGTCTGCAGCGGTCCTGCTGCTGCATGAATGGTGTTGGAGGAGATGGAAGAAAAGTGTTAATCCACGCTGCCAGAAGAAGATCAATGGAGGTTAAGATATTTGATTTTATTGTTCAACGCATTTCGGACCCGTATGACTCCTTCTTCAGGAACAAAAATCAATTATGTACATGAATGGTAAACCCTCATGATAAACACAGACCACGGAGCCGCCCGAGCTGGATCCAGGAGCCGTTATTTCTTTTTTTTTTTTTTACATACCAAACTTCCCGGAAATGTTTCATTTCTTTGTCGCTCCATTGGGAGACCCAGACAATTGGGTGTTTAGGCTATTCCTCCGGAGGCCGCACAAAGTATTACACTAAAAGTGTAAAGCCCCTCCCCTTCTGCCTATACACCCCCCGTGCTCCCACGGGCTCCTCAGTTTTTTGCTTTGTGCGAAGGAGGTCAGACATGCACGCATAGCTCCACAGCTTAGTCAGCAGCAGCTGCTGACTATGTCGGATGGAAGAAAAGAGGGCCCATAACAGGGCCCCCAGCATGCTCCCTTCTCACCACACTCTTGTCGGCAGTGTTGTTAAGGTTGAGGTATCCATTGCGGGTACGGAGGCTGGAGCCCACATGCTGCTTTCCTTCCCCATCCCCCTTAGGGCTCTGGGTGAAGTGGGATCCTAATCGGTCTTCAGGCACTGAGACCGTGCTCCATCCACAGCTCCTGAGGACTCTGCTGGATAGGAGCCGAGTATCGTTCAGGGACATGGCCCTGCTACTTTGAGGTACTCTGTGTCCCCGTGGGGACCGCGCACAGCAACACTCCAGCATTGCTGGGTGTGCTAGTGCACCGGGGACCGCGGCGCTGACCGCGTTTGTGCCATTACACACTGCAGCGTCGCTGAGTGTGTTAGTGTATGGGGACTGCCGCGCTGACCGCCGCTGCCATTGTTATCACTGCGGCGCGGCTGGGACTGATAGTGCGCCGGGGACTTCCGCGCCGACCGCGCTTATACGGCGGCCGCGCTTATAACTCGAGTCCCCGGCTTTTGCGGCCTAGTCTCTTTTTCTTCCCGCCCCCAGCCCTGCCAGTCAGGGGAAGGGCGGGACGCTGCACAGAACGAGCAGCACTGAGGGCTGGAGCATGCTTTGCATACTCCACCCCTCTCACTGTGCACAGTGAGGGACCAGCTCCCGCACTTTCTGGGTCACGCCCACGGCTCCCTCCTCTCCTCAGGACGCCGGCAGCCATTCCTGTCAGCTCCTCTGACGCTGCAGAGGGGAGACAAGCTCTGGGGGACCCAGGCAGGGATTCTGTTGGCCACACAACCGCTTTAAGCGGGCGGTAAGCAGCACCTGAGGTGCTGGCCCCACTTGTGCAGAAGTGTAATTATAGATTATATGTTTATAGGCTATACTTTACACTGTATGGTGCACGGTTGATTTCTGGCTATATACCCTATTGTGTTGCTCAGGGGAGACAACAGCATGGCGCCCACAAGAGGCAGGGGTGCCAAAACACAGGATTACTATGCTGCCTGCGCCGCATGTACGACCTCGCTACCGGCAGGTTCCACTGACCCTCATTGTGTGCACTGCTCGGCCCCTGTGGCACTTGCTCAGCCGGAGCCTCTGCTAAGGGGGGCCCAGGGGGAACCACCAGCTAACACTGTCCAGGTGACAGGGACGGAGTTTGCAGTTTTTACTGACAGACTTTCTGAGACTATGGCTAAGATTCTAGAAGCTTTGCAGTCCAGACCGGTATCTCAGACCATGGGCACTGTGGAATCATTGCCCCCTGGTTCCCCTCAGTTGGAACAACAATGTTCTCCCGGGGTGTCTCATAGATCCCAGGGTGAGGTCTCTGACACGGACCGCAGCCCCAGACCGCCTAAGCGAGCTCGCTGGGAAATCCCCTCGACCTCATCACATTGTTCAGGGTCTCAGAGGGAGGACTCTCTGTATGATGAAGCGGAGGTAGCTGATCAGGATTCTGATCCTGAGGCCGCTCTCAACCTTGATACTCCTGATGGTGACGCCATAGTGAATGATCTTATCGCGTCCATACATCAAATGTTGGATATTTCTCCCTCGGCTCCTCCAGTGGAGGAGTCAGCCTCTCAGCAGGAGAAATTCCGTTTCAGGTTCCCCAAGCGTACAACGAGTATGTTTCTGGATCACTCCGACTTCAGAGAGGCAGTCCAGAAACACCGAGTTTGTCCAGATAAGCGTTTTTCCAAGCGCCTTAAGGATACACGTTATCCCTTCCCCCCTGACGTGGTCAAGGGCTGGACTCAGTGTCCCAAGGTGGATCCTCCAATCTCCAGACTGGCGGCTAGATCCATAGTTGCAGTTGAAGATGGGGCTTCGCTCAAGGATGCCACTGACAGACAGATGGAGCTCTGGTTGAAATCCATCTATGAAGCTATCGGCGCGTCTTTTGCTCCAGCATTCGCAGCCGTATGGGCACTCCAAGCTATTGCAGCGGGTCAAGCGCAAATTGACGCACTCACACGTACGTCTGCGCCGCAAGTGGCGTCCATAACTTCTCAAACGTCGGCATTTGCGTCCTACGCTATTAATGCTGTCCTGGACTCTGCGAGCCGTACGGCGGTTGCAGCCGACAATTCGGTGGCAATACGTAGGGCCTTGTGGCTACGGGAATGGAAGGCAGATTCGGCTTCCAAAAAGTGCTTAACCGGTTTGCCATTTTCTGGCGACCGTTTGTTTGGTGAGAGGCTGGATGAAATCATCAAACAATCCAAGGGAAAGGAAACATCCTTACCCCAGGCCAAACCAAAATTACCCCAACAGAGGAGGGGACAGTCGAGGTTTCGGTCCTTTCGGGGTGCGGGCAGGTCCCAATTCTCCTCGTACAAAAGGCCTCAGAAGGATCAGAGGAACTCCGATCCATGGCGGTCTAAGTCACGCCCTAAAAAGACCGCCGGAGGTGCCGCTACCAAGGCGGCTTCCTCATGACTTACGGCCTCCTCACACCGCATCCTCGGTCGGTGGCAGGCTCTCCCGCTTTTCCGACATTTGGCTGCCACAGGTAAAAGACCGTTGGGTGGGAGACATTCTGTCTCACGGTTACAGGATAGAGTTCAGCTCTCGTCCTCCGACTCGATTTTTCAGAACATCTCCGCCTCCCGAGCGAGCCGATGCTCTTCTGCAGGCGCTGGGCACTCTGAAGACAGAAGGAGTGGTGGTCCCTGTTCCTCTTCAGCAACAGGGTCACGGTTTTTACTCCAACCTGTTTGTGGTTCCAAAGAAGGACGGGTCTTTCCGTCCTGTCCTGGACCTAAAACTGCTCAACAAACATGTAAAGGCCAGGCGGTTCCGGATGGAATCCCTCCGCTCCGTCATCGCCTCAATGTCCCAAGGAGATTTCCTTGCATCGATCGATATCAAAGATGCTTATCTCCACGTCCCGATTGCTCCAGAGCATCAGCGCTTCCTGCGCTTCGCCATAGGAGACGAACACCTTCAGTTCGTGGCACTGCCGTTCGGCCTGGCGACAGCCCCACGGGTTTTCACCAAGGTCATGGCTGCAGTAGTTGCGGTCCTCCACTCTCAGGGTCACTCGGTGATCCCCTACTTAGACGATCTGCTGGTCAAGGCTCCCTCTCAAGAGGCATGCCAGCACAGCCTCACCGCTACTCTGGAGACTCTCCAGAGTTTCGGGTGGATCATCAATTTTCCAAAGTCAAATCTGACACCGGCCCAATCGCTGACATATCTTGGCATGGAGTTTCATACCCTCTCAGCGATAGTGAAGCTTCCGCTGAACAAGCAGCGTTCACTACAGACGGGGGTGCAATCTCTCCTTCAAGGTCAGTCACACCCCTTGAGGCGCCTCATGCACTTCCTGGGGAAGATGGTGGCAGCAATGGAGGCAGTCCCTTTCGCGCAGTTTCACCTGCGTCCTCTTCAATGGGACATCCTACGCAAATGGGACAGGAAGCCGACGTCCCTCGACAGGAACGTCTCCCTCTCTCAGGCAACCAAAGCTTCCCTTCGGTGGTGGCTTCATCCCACTTCATTATCGAAGGGGAAATCCTTCCTACCCCCATCCTGGGCGGTGGTCACGACGGACGCGAGTCTGTCAGGGTGGGGAGCAGTTTTTCTCCACCACAGGGCTCAGGGTACGTGGACTCGGCAGGAGTCCTCACTTCAGATCAATGTTCTGGAGATCAGGGCAGTGTATCTAGCCCTAAAAGCGTTCCAGCAGTGGCTGGAAGGCAAGCAGATCCGAATTCAGTCGGTCAACTCCACAGCGGTGGCTTACATCAACCACCAAGGAGGAACACGCAGTCGGCAAGCCTTCCAGGAAGTCCGGCGGATTTTGATGGTGGAAGCCACGGCCTCCACCATCTCCGCAGTTCACATCCCGGGCGTGGAAAACTGGGAAGCAGATTTTCTCAGTCGCCAGGGCATGGACGCAGGGGAATGGTCCCTTCACCCGGACGTGTTTCAGGAGATCTGTTGCCGCTGGGGGATGCCGGACGTCGACCTAATGGCGTCCCGGCACAACAACAAGGTCACGGCATTCATGGCACGTTCTCACGATCACAGCTCTGGCGGCAGACGCCTTAGTTCAGGATTGGTCGCAGTTTCAACTCCCTTATGTGTTTCCTCCTCTGGCACTGTTGCCCAGAGTGTTACGCAAGATCAGGGCCGACTGCCGCCGCGCCATCCTCGTCGCTCCAGACTGGCCGAGGAGGTCGTGGTACCCGGATCTGTGGCATCTCACGGTCGGCCAACCGTGGGCACTACCAGACCGACCAGACTTGCTGTCTCGGGCCGTTTTTCCATCTGAATTCTGCGGCCCTCAACCTGACTGTGTGGCCATTGAGTCCTGGATCTTAGCGTCTTCAGGATTATCTCAAGAGGTCATTGCCACTATGAGACAGGCTAGGAAACCAACGTCCGCCAAGATCTACCACAGGACGTGGAAAATATTCCTGTCATGGTGCTCTGATCAGGGTTTTTCTCCCTGGCCATTTGCCTTGCCCACTTTTCTGTCCTTTCTTCAGTCCGGATTGGAAAAGGGTTTGTCGCTTGGCTCCCTTAAGGGACAAGTCTCTGCGCTCTGTGTTTTTTCAGAAGCGCTTGGCCAGACTTCCACAGGTACGCACGTTCCTGCAGGGGGTTTGTCACATCGTCCCTCCTTACAAACGTCCGTTGGAACCCTGGGATCTGAACAGGGTGCTGATGGTTCTTCAGAAACCACCGTTCGAGCCAATGAGGGATATTTCTCTCGCACGCCTTTCGCAGAAAGTGGTTTTCCTAGTAGCAGTCACTTCACTTTGGAGAGTGTCTGAGCTAGCAGCATTGTCATGCAAAGCCCCTTTCCTGGTGTTTCACCAGGACAAGGTGGTTCTGCGTCCGGTTCCGGAATTTCTACCTAAGGTGGTATCCCCTTTTCATCTCAATCAGGATATCTCCTTACCCTCTTTTTGCCCTCATCCATTTCACCAATGTGAAAAGGATTTGCACTTGTTAGATCTGGTGAGAGCACTCAGACTCTACATTTCTCGTACGGCGCCCCTGCGCCGCTCGGATGCACTCTTTGTCCTTGTCGCTGGCCAGCGTAAAGGGTCACAGGCTTCCAAATCAACCCTGGCTCGGTGGATCAAGGAACCAATTCTCGAAGCTTACCGTTCTGCTGGGCTTCCGGTTCCCTTAGGGCTGAAGGCCCATTCTACCAGAGCCGTGGGTGCGTCCTGGGCTTTGAGGCACCAGGCTACGGCTCAGCAGGTGTGTCAGGCGGCTACCTGGTCGAGCCTGCACACTTTCACAAAACACTATCAGGTGCATACCTATGCTTCGGCGGATGCCAGCCTAGGTAGGCGAGTCCTTCAGGCGGCGGTTGCCCACCTGTAGGACGGAGCCGTTACGGCTCTATTATGAGGTATTATTTACCCACCCAGGGACTGCTTTTGGACGTCCCAATTGTCTGGGTCTCCCAATGGAGCGACAAAGAAGAAGGGAATTTTGTTTACTTACCGTAAATTCCTTTTCTTCTAGCTCTAATTGGGAGACCCAGCACCCGCCCCTGTTTTTTTGTGTACACATGTTGTTCATGTTGAATGGTTTCAGTTCTCCGATATTCCTTCGGATTGAATTTACTTTAAACCAGTTTATAATTTTTTTCCTCCTTCTTGCTTTTGCACCAAAACTGAGGAGCCCGTGGGAGCACGGGGGGTGTATAGGCAGAAGGGGAGGGGCTTTACACTTTTAGTGTAATACTTTGTGCGGCCTCCGGAGGCATAGCCTATACACCCCAATTGTCTGGGTCTCCCAATTGGAGCTAGAAGAAAAGGAATTTACGGTAAGTAAACAAAATTCCCTTCTTTGCCCAGAAAACCCCTTTAAAATATATATTAAATGCAGAAAAAGCACAAAAAACTAAACTATCCCAACACTTCTATTTTTAACCCTTATCTGATACCATGAAAAAAAAATCACTAGTAGTGGTCCCAATCTGCGTGCGGTCACATTGACCCTTTGGTTCCAGATGAGGGATCTTCTTTTTTTGTTATTTTCATTTTGACTTTTTAATCTTCTTCATTGACCCCGTCAGTGATTGGTTCTTGTCCGATGGCCTCTTCCTTGGTTTTGCATTGGTCGGAGTATACGTTGTTGGTGACGTATATGTTGTTAGTGACGTATACGTTGCTGCCGGCATATACCCGGTGGTCGGAGCAGACCCCGTCTCCTGGGAGCCGCTTGCGCTCGGCTCGGACTCGTCGCTGGACATGATGTCTTGAAGCTGTTTGACTCGCAGGGCGCTGTTAATCTCATCCAGTTTGGCGTGGAGACTGTTCAGACTGAGCTCCAGCATGCCGCTACGGTCACGCGAGGCCTTCTGGCCGGATAGGAGGGTTTTCTGCAGCTCCAGGAAGCTGCCCTTCACCAGGCTGTACATCTTGTTCTGGGTGGTCAGGCTCTCGGCCAGGCTCTTCTGAACACTCTTCAGCGCCTCCATCACGTCGTCCTGCTGAGCAGATAACTGATCCATCTGAGCCTCCAGGAGCAGTTGGGTCTCAGCGGCTTTGGATGGCACCGGTGTGGACTTATTCACCGCCTTGGGTTTGGGAGCGTCAGCCGGTTCTCTCACGGCCTGAGGCTCCTCATGAGACTGAGAAATGACCTTCTCCTGGTGACTGGTACTTGGCAAGGACGTCATCGGCAGGACGGGATGGTTTTGGCTGGGCATTAAGTCATCATCAGACTCGATAATATAGGAGGTGGGCAACAAAAAGTCGTTAGTTGAAGCACATTCTCCTAAAGGAAACAAACCGGGAGAAAAAAAATATATTAATATCAGGAACGGCTTAGAAAGAGCAAAAATTAATGAAAAACTATCCCTTCCGTTCCTCCTTAATCTCATTTTCTTCAACCCAATATGTAAAGAAATCTCTCAAGAGCTGAGCCTTGACCCACCTCCTTTCTACTAACAACTGGCTGCAGCAGGAGCCTCCCCCCACTTTCCAGTCTTCAGGCAGACAAATGATCGGCTAAGGTGCAGGACTTCAGCCGGTCACCGGTCGAGATGGAACTGATCAGGAGATGACCTTCATTGTGGGGGAAACTAAATTTATTAGAGTTTTACATGACCATGGTCCAGCTGCCATGTCGGTAGTCTGCGGCTGCCAAACCTGAGCTCGGTGAACCTCATACTACCTGCCGGCTTTCTCGGTTCTTCCTCTGGTTTGTGGGTGCGGGGCCACATTTTCCAATTAGGACGTTGCACCGGGTACAAATCAGAAGGGGCCAATAACTGCAGACGCAAAGGGAGGAGCCCTCTCGTCCAGCCATGGACTACCGCTATGGTCAGGAATATTTATGCACAAATCTAAGCTGTATTATATAACCATGCCTTGAAGGGATTTGGCTGGAAAAAAAAGTTTCCAAAATTAAAATTATTTTCATGCTCTTGGAGTTAGAGGTTTCTCCACTAAGTTTATATTGATGTTCTATCGTTAAGATAAGTCATCAGTATCAGGTCAGCGAGGGTCCGACACCCGGCACCCCCACCGATACCGATCAGCTGTTCTCGATGCCGCCAGTGGCTGAATGTTAGCAGTTGCCAAGGTGAACAGGAAAGTCCGTCATCTGTGTAGTGGCCGCAGCCGGGTGAATAGGACCTGTAGTACCCGGCAGCGGACAATGCACAATGGATGGTGTTGAGTTGTTCAAATTGGCAACTGCCAAAATCCAGCCGCTGCCGGGATCAAGAACAGCTGGTCGGTGGGGGTGCCGGGTGTTGGACTGTTATTAATGACCTATACTAAGGAAAGGGGCTCAATATGAGTGAATTGTGTTTCTATTGCCCTTGAGGCTAGCCAGGAACGACCCTGTGTAAAGGGGAGGCTGTGAAGAGGACACAGCGGTGAATCCTGTCATACTCAGAAGAGATCGGACCCACAGAGATCATGAGTTGATGGCAAATATTAGCAAATGCCATCACTTATGAGATGGGAATGCCCATAAAGTGAATATATCAGTGCAGCTGGGGTAGATAGAGCAGGGGGTCTGTCAATTAAAAGGAAGATGTTGTCATGTCGCCATCGGCGTCACTGCACTGTCTTCAACTACTCACCCTACCGGGCTCTCAGCATTGGCTGCCCCATCCCCTGTCCCTGCTGCCAGCTCCCAGGGCCTGCACGGTTATTCTTAAGGAGGAGCATCTCAGCCTGTGGCTGGGAGGCACTATGTGTTTGGGGCGCCCTCCCCTTGTGGGAGGTGCCTGGATGGCGTGGTCTGGTGTTAGAGGCACATTGCTAGTTGTGCAGGTCCCTTACCTACTGTATGTGCTGCTGCTGTGTTACTTACACCTGTCTATTTCGTAGTACCGGCCGCTCCTGCTGCATCGTTCGATATACCGGTCAACCGCTGCTGCACCTAGCTACACATGCCATACCTGCTTCTGCAACTTACAATATCAGACTTGCCAGCCACATCCACCGTCCCAGCTGCATCTGCCTTAGCCGAGACTGCCAGTGT
Organism: Anomaloglossus baeobatrachus; assembly: GCF_048569485.1. NCBI lineage: Eukaryota > Metazoa > Chordata > Amphibia > Anura > Aromobatidae > Anomaloglossus > Anomaloglossus baeobatrachus. Next base: position 177,647,703 of record NC_134363.1, on the reverse strand, counting down.
CCATACCTCTGGGGTCAGCTGTCACAGCACCAAGTCAACCTGAGTGGCAATTAGTGGCTACCGACAGCCCAGTCAATCCTCATCATTGGAAGCTCTGATGAAAACCCGGTGTCAGGGCCGGCTCCAGGTTTTTGTGGGCCCTGGGCGGAAGAGTCCCGGTGGGCCCCATCCACACGCAGACACACACATACGTACACATACATATACATATTTAAAGACAAACTCACAAAAATACGTATAGAACTGACATATCTATACAGTCATATACACTGACATACATAGATACACATCATACATGCATACAGACACACACAACACAACTCTGCTAGATACATACATACAGACACACACAGCTCTGCTGGATACATACACACATAGCTCTGCTACATACACACATAGCTCTGCTACATACATACACAGCTCTGCTGGATACATACACACATAGCTCTGCTACATACATACACACATAGCTCTGCTACATACATACACAGCTCTGCTGGATACATACACACATAGCTCTGCTACATACATACACACATAGCTCTGCTACATACATACACAGCTCTGCTGGATACATACACACATAGCTCTGCTACATACACTCATAGCTCTGCTACATACATACACAGCTCTGCTGGATACATACACACATAGCTCTGCTACATACATACACACATAGCTCTGCTACATACATACACAGCTCTGCTGGATACATACACACATAGCTCTGCTACATACACACACACATAGCTCTGCTACATACACACACAGCTCTGCTGGATACATACACAGCTCTGCTGGATACATACACACATAGCTCTGCTACATACATACACACATAGCTCTGCTACATACACACATAGCTCTGCTACATACATAGCTCTGCTACATACATAGCTCTGCTACATACATACATGAATCTGCTACATACATACACACATAGCTCTGCTACATACATACATGAATCTGCTACATACATACACACATAGCTCTGCTACATACATACATGAATCTGCTACATACATACACACATAGCTCTGCTACATACATACATGAATCTGCTACATACATACACACATAGCTCTGCTACATACATACATGAATCTGCTACATACATACACACATAGCTCTGCTACATACATACATGAATCTGCTACATACATACACACATAGCTCTGCTACATACATACATGAATCTGCTACATACATACACACATAGCTCTGCTACATACATACATGAATCTGCTACATACATACACACATAGCTCTGCTACATACATACATGAATCTGCTACATACATACACATATAGCTCTGCTACATACATACACACATAGCTCTGCTACATACATACACACATAGCTCTGCTACATACATACATGAATCTGCTACATACATACACATATAGCTCTGCTACATACATACATGAATCTGCTACATACATACACATATAGCTCTGCTACATACATACACACATAGCTCTGCTACATACATACACACATAGCTCTGCTACATACATACATGAATCTGCTACATACATACACATATAGCTCTGCTACATACATACACACATAGCTCTGCTACATACATACACACATAGCTCTGCTACATACATACAGACACACACGTAAATCTGTGGGGCCCACACACACAGCTCCAGGGGCCAGCACATACAGCACCGGGGGGCAGGGCATACACCTAAGGGGGGAGAAGCCCATACAGCTCCCCAGGGCCCATAAATCGGGGGCGGGGAGGGCACATACCTCTCAGGTCACGGTGGAGAGGGGGCCCACACAGCGCCGGAGAGGGGGCCCACACAGCGCCGGAGAGGGGGCCCACACAGCGCCGGAGAGGGGGCCCACACAGCGCCGGAGAGGGGGCCCACACAGCGCCGGAGAGGGGGCCCACACAGCGCCGGAGAGGGGGCCCACACAGCGCCGGACAGGGGGCCCACACAGCGCCGGAGGGACACGCTGTGCTGGGGGTCGCTGGCTGGCACTGCACTGCAACTCCTTCATCTGTGGGACTGAGCAGGCCGGTCGGTAGCTCCGCCCACAGATGAAGTTCAAACCAGGAAGTCTGCGCGCCTTAAAGGGACGCGCTGCAGATTCCTGCCGAGGACTGCGGAACTCGGCCCGGGGGGCAGCAGAACTAAGGCGAGGGGGCCCCGGCCAAGGGGCACCAGAACTGACGAGGCCGAGTGGGCCCCCCCGGCTCTCCAGGGCCCCGGCATTTGCCCAGGTATGCCGCGTGCTGACGCCGGCCCTGCCCGGTGTGCACCTAAGTCACACCCCTCAGGTGTACCGGGTGCTGCGGCCCAGTGGATCCTCACCCATGAGCATTACACCTGTCCCATTGAACTCAGTATCTGCAGTACTCAAGTTCGGAGCTGTGGCATTTCGGCACAGCACACTATACTTTCAGTAGCCTTGCCGCCGGTATCAGCTGATTTTGGGGGTCTCGGGTGTCAGGCCCTCACTGATCTAATGTTGATAATGATCATCAAAAATAATAGATCGAGTGAACAACTGTCTCAGACCCGGACATCCCAACTCCTTCGATAGCCTGACATGACCATGAATGATGATGTTTTGATATATTTACCGATATCTGATGAAGACTCGTCCTGCATTTCATTTTTGGGGACGTCGATTGCGTCCAATTTAAAGAACTCAGCGACCTTTAGCTGTCGTCTGGTGAAGATCTCTGAAAGGGGAATCATCTGTCCATTCGTTGAAGGCTGCTTCTTCAAATTTTCAATAGCTTGCTTGATTTTCCTCTTGTAGTCATGCCATCGCTTCTTGCATTCCGGAACTGTGCGCCTCAGATCACCTATTTTATTAACCTCGTTCACCACCGTATCCCAGATGGCCGCTCTGCCGAGTGCGTTGACCGGCTTAGGCCCGAAGAGTCGCTCAACGTGCACTAGGATGGTGTCTACGAGTTTCTGGTTTTCAGCGTCAGTAAACCTTTCCCTTTTTTTCCTGGGTGTTTGTATTGTGATGGTTCCACTGACTCCGGGGACAGACATATTTTCCTCCTGTTGTTCTGCGTTGCTGCTGGATGGGGTACAGACGGGGGACTCTTTTTCTATAGGAAACAATGAATGGACAATGTAATGTGGCAGAAAATTTCAGCACATATACATACAGCAGTATAGTTGGTATTCACTGCGCATGCGCCGTATTAGCCCTACAGAGAGAAGTATGCCATGTAGTTGCACAATTTGCTATGGTTTCTTGGTGGATCTTGCGGTGAGATTGAACCAGGTTTTTAGCAAAATAACAAGCCCAGTATTTCTATAGAAGCAAATTTAGGAAAATAGAAGCAATGCACTACACAGAAAAGCAATTATCAAAACATTTTGTTTTCTCTTCCACCCAAATATGAGGACTCTATGTTTCCTCTCCAGTCCTCAGAAATGTCCTGCTTTCACCCAGAATTTAGATTTTTTTTCTTAGTTTTGGTTGAAAGATGTGATCTGCAAGGTTTGTTCCCATTTCTGTGCGCATGCGCGGCTCTCTACATTCAGTTATATAGAAGTTCAGTAAAGTGCGAACGAGTTGGCAATTTTTAGAGCTTCCATAGTACCGAATGGAGAGAGCTGCACATGCGCAGCCAACACTGCACGGACGGTGTGGGTGTTCCCATTTATTCATGCAGATGTGACGCCTTCAGTTTACTTAGTAGTTTTCGAAAAATTGCTGTCATGACTGCGGCAGGACTCCAATGGGGGTTAGTCTTGTTGGAGGGATTTGCTCGGTGGTTCCTCGTTTCAGCACTCAAACCACCTTATTTTGGTGTGGACTCCACCAGAATGCCGGCAGTAATATTTTCGTCTTTGCTACATGCAACTGTTCCTGTGAGAGTTCTCTGTTCTAGTCCTGCTACCCGGTACCGTTCCTCCTTCCCATCCTGACCTCCATTCTTCCTGCCTGACGTAACGTCCGTTCCTCTTTTCCGACCTGACCTCCGTCCCTCCTGTCCAACCTGACCTCCATCCCTCCTTCCCGTCCTGACCTCCTGCCTGCCCTGACCTCCATTCCTCCTACCCGGTACCGTTCCTCTTTCCCGTCCTGACATCCGTTTCTCCTGCCCGACCTGACCTCTGTAAGTCCTCCTGTCTCTGGTCTTCTTCCGTGTCCTTTCCTTTTCCCTCCCCAGTGTTTACTTGTCCTCCCGGCATCCCACCTCGGCTCGGTTATCTGACTTTGGCTTGATTACTCTTCTGCACAGACGTGACATCCCGGAATAGACCTTGGCTGATCGACTATCCCTGCTCTTGTTAGCGACTTCTAGTAAGTCTCTGTATTACTGCACTGAGAAGTCTATCTCTACCTGAGTCCCAGCGCCCCCTGGTGGTAGCTTGACAATTGCCCATACCAATGAGTAAAGTGAGCTACACATGCGTGGCCAGTGTGAAGGTGAACTTTAAAGGATGTTACCATCTATCTGCGCATGCGTGGCTCTCTCTATATTAATATAGTAGTTTCAAATATTGCCCATGGAAATGAATGGAGAAAAACTGCGCATGCACAGGGTCGGTTTTTCAAGGGAATCCACATCTCCCATCACATGAATATGCCGCTCCACCGGTGTCCGCTGGAGGTGATGACATCCGACCAGCAGATGCAGGGGATCCATCACTTCTGGTCCAGAGGCGGTGGAGGAGAAGGACTCCAATGAATGTATCAGGATCCCTAATAAGATCCATTCCCTCTGATAACTTTAAAAATGGAGCTGACAACCTCATTCAATGTCAATGTGATTAATCCAGGTTGCTGACAAGACATACATGTACAACATCTTCAGATTGTGGTCCAGCACTTACCTTTGTTGCTGAAGGGTTTTGAAGATGGGAAAAAATCTGTAATTTTCATTAGTTTCTTCGCCCAATATCAGACCCGAGACCTGACCGTAATAGGAAAAAAAGTGACAAAAGTGTATGAAAAGGAACGAGAACTGATATTTACAAAATTGCACAGAATATTTTTATTGTTCATTTTTTTCCTAAATGTAAAGTTCTACAACTTTCTAAATAGATTTAAGGGGTCGTCCGGTCTAAATCCACGAGTCTGCAGTCACTCTGTGTCACTATGTGACTGCAGACTTGTAAAGCCTCACATCGCGCACACTGTGCACTGCAAGGATTTTCCATTGTCAGAGACAAGAAAGGCAGTCATGTAGCCACAAGTCTGTGATATGCAGACTGTCGGAGAGAGTCCGACTACATGGGCAGCACCTTGCTCAATGGGAGTGTATTGTGCGAGGCTGGAAACAGTCTAGTCATTATACTTACAGCGCACAGGGCGTGCAATGTGAGGATTTACAAGTCTGCAGTTGCATAGAGGAACATATAGAGGGAATGCACACAGAGGTCAAATCCAGCCTATATTACTGGGAGATACACACAGAGCTCACATCCAGCCTATATTACTGGGAGAGACGCACAGAGCTCACATCCAGCCTATATTACTGGGAGAGACACACAGACCTCACATCCAGCCTATATTACTGGGAGAAACACACAGACCTCACATCCAGTCTATATTACTGGGAGAAACACACAGACCTCACATCCAGCCTATATTACTGGGAGAGACACACAGACCTCACATCCAGCCTATATTACTGGGAGAGAGACACAGAGCTCACATCCAGCCTATATTACTGGGAGAGACACACAGACCTCATATCCAGCCTATATTACTGGGAGAGACACACAGAGCTCACATCTAGCCTATATTACTGGGGGAGACACACAGAGCTCACATCCAGCCTATATTACTGGGAGAGACGCACAGAGCTCACATCCAGCCTATATTACTGGGAGAGACGCACAGAGCTCACATCCAGCCTATATTACTGGGAGAAACACACAGACCTCATATCCAGCCTATATTACTGGGAGAGACACACAGAGCTCACATCTAGCCTATATTACTGGGGGAGACACACAGAGCTCACATCCAGCCTATATTACTGGGAGAGACGCACAGAGCTCACATCCAGCCTATATTACTGGGAGAGACACATAGAGCTCACATCCAGCCTATATTACTGGGAGAGACACACAGAGCTCACATCCAGCCTATATTACTGGGAGAGACACACAGAGCTCACATCCAGCCTATATTACTTGGAGAGACACACAGAGGTCACATCCAGCCTATATTACTGGGAGAGACACACAGGGCTCACATCCAGCCTATATTACTGGGAGAGACACAGAGCTCACATCCAGCCTATATTACTGGGAGAGACACACAGACCTCACATCCAGCCTATATTACTGGGAGAGGCACACAGACCTCACATCCAGCCTATATTACTGGGAGACACACAGAGCTCACATCCAGCCTATATTACTGGAAGAGACACACAGACCTCACATCCAGCCTATATTACTGGGAGAGGCACACAGACCTTACATCCAGCCTATATTACTGGGAGAGACACACAGACCTCACATCCAGCCTATATTACTGGGAGAGACACACAGAGCTCACATCCAGCCTATATTACTGGGAGAGACACACAGAGCTCACATCCAGCCTATATTACTGGGAGAGACACACAGAGCTCACATCCAGCCTATATTACTGGGAGAGACACACAGCGCTCACATCCAGCCTATATTACTGGGAGAGACACACAGAGCTCACATCCAGCCTTTATTACTGGGAGAGACACACAGAGCTCACATCCAGCCTATATTACTGGGAGAGAAACACAGAGCTCACATCCAGCCTATATTACTGGGAGACACACACAGAGCTCACATCCAGCCTATATTACTGGGAGAGACACACAGACCTCACATCCAGCCTATATTACTGGGAGAGACACACAGAGCTCACATCCAGCCTATATTACTGGGAGAGAAACACAGAGCTCACATCCAGCCTATATTACTGGGAGAGACACACAGACCTCACATCCAGCCTATATTACTGGGAGAGACACACAGAGCTCACATCCAGCCTTTATTACTGGGAGAGACACACAGAGCTCACATCCAGCCTATATTACTGGGAGAGAAACACAGAGCTCACATCCAGCCTATATTACTGGGAGAGACACACAGCGCTCACATCCAGCCTATATTACTGGGAGAGACACACAGAGCTCACATCCAGCCTTTATTACTGGGAGAGACACACAGAGCTCACATCCAGCCTATATTACTGGGAGAGAAACACAGAGCTCACATCCAGCCTATATTACTGGGAGACACACACAGAGCTCACATCCAGCCTATATTACTGGGAGAGACACACAGACCTCACATCCAGCCTATATTACTGGGAGAGACACACAGAGCTCACATCCAGCCTATATTACTGGGAGAGACACACAGAGCTCACATCCAGCCTATATTACTGGGAGAGACACACAGCGCTCACATCCAGCCTATATTACTGGGAGAGACACACAGAGCTCACATCCAGCCTTTATTACTGGGAGAGACACACAGAGCTCACATCCAGCCTATATTACTGGGAGAGAAACACAGAGCTCACATCCAGCCTATATTACTGGGAGACACACACAGAGCTCACATCCAGCCTATATTACTGGGAGAGACACACAGACCTCACATCCAGCCTATATTACTGGGAGAGACACACAGAGCTCACATCCAGCCTATATTACTGGGAGAGAAACACAGAGCTCACATCCAGCCTATATTACTGGAAGAGACACACAGAGCTCACATCCAGCCTATATTACTGGGAGAGAAACACAGAGCTCACACCCAGCCTATATTTGTTACGGTTCCCGTTTCTGGGGATCTGCGTGTCTCCTTATCCTTTGCTGTGGTCTGGCTATGCTAGGTCTGTGTGGTGCTGGAGACTATGTTCTGATTCCATGCTACTGAGCATGTGCGAGCGCTGGAGACTAAGTCCTATCTTGGAGCCACTGCACATGTGCGGGTGACATCATCGCTGACACGAGGTCACATGTCTCTGACACATTTTAAGCCGATTGGCCGCTAGTCATGTGCTTATGACGCTTTACTCTGTGATAGGCCAGCATGACGTCATTGCTGCTGATTCTCGCAGCGGATTGGCTGCTGTCCTCCATCTTGGATGAGGCACAGAGTCTATATAAGACCCTGACGCACGCGGCTCAGTGCTCAGTCCTCTTGGTTCCTGTATAGGAGTAGATGCTCTGTGCATGTCCCTTGCAGCACCTATTCTATCTAGGTGAGCGTTATCGGTAGGGTAACGCTCTTGTACCTTGCAGCTTATGCTGTGGTCTGTATCCTCGCACCTTAGTGGAGCGGACATAGGCAGGTGCTTGCTGCACATGGTCTGACTGGGCCTTGTGGTTCTACTCTGAGGTGAGCGCTATCGGTAGGGTAGCGCTCCTGTACCTTTCAGCTGTACTGTTGTCCGTGTCCTCGCACCTTAGTGGAGCGGACATATTGTAGGTAGGTTAGGTGGTCGTTGCCTTCTAGGGTAACTCTCCACTACGCTGCCTCCTGCAGCAGCCCGTATCCTCGCACACTAGGGGAGCGGTCATAGGCAGGAGTTTCAAGCTAGCAGCATTGCTGCTGTCCATATCCTTGCACCACAAGTGGAGCGGACATAGGTAGGTGCCATATTGCACACACTACACCTAGTCTCTGTGACTGTTAAAGGAGTTGTCCGACATAAACTCAAAAATGTTTGTTAAGCTAATCTGTGCTGTGTTGTCATATAAAACACCTCTACATTGTTATTTTTTGTTTTCTAACTTTTGTTCCTCTTGAATTCACCCTTTATTCTCTGCAGCTCTTTGTTTACATTCAGCTCCAGCAAACTGACCACTTCCTGTGCAAAACCTCAGTCAGAGCTGGCACCGCCCGACCTCAGTGTCCAGCCTCGCCCCCTGCCCGGCCTCACTGTCCAGCCTCGCCCCCTGCCCACACAGTCCCTGTCAGTATTCAGCCTCAGCACTGACCTGTTATTACTACAGCATTGCAAATAACAGCCCCACATCGGGCTCTGCACCCCACACCACATCGGGCTCTGCACCCCACACCACATCGGGCTCTGCACCCCACACCACATCGGGCTCTGCACCCCACACCACATCGGGCTCTGCACCCCACACCACATCGGGCTCTGCACCCCACACCACATCGGGCTCTGCACCCCACACCACATCGGGCTCTGCACCCCACACCACATCGGGCTCTGCACCCCACACCACATCGGGCTCTGCACCCCACACCACATCGGGCTCTGCACCCCACACCACATCGGGCTCTGCACCCCACACCACATCGGGCTCTGCACCCCACACCACATCGGGCTCTGCACCCCACCCCACATCGGGCTCTGCACCCCACACCACATCGGGCTCTGCACCGCACACCACATCGGGCTCTGCACCGCACACCACATCGGGCTCTGCACCGCACACCACATCGGGCTCTGCACCGCACACGACATCGGGCTCTGCACCGCACATGCACATATGGCTCTACACACCACACGCGCACATATGGTTCTGCACCACACACACACACATCGGGCTCTGCACTGCACACGCACATCGGGCTCTGCACCGCACACGCACATCGGGCTCTGCACCGCACACGCACATCGGGCTCTGCACCGCACACGCATATCGGACTCTGCACCGCATACACACATCGGGCTCTGCACCGCACACGCACATCGGGCTCTGCACCGCACACGCATATCGGACTCTGCACCGCACACGCACATCGGGCTCTGCACCGCACACGCACATATGGCTCTGCACACCACACGCACATCGGGCTCTGCACCGCACATGCGGCTCTGCACCGCACACGCACATATATGGCTCTGCACCGCACACGCACATATACAGTTAGGTCCAGAAATATTTGGACAGTGACACAATTCTCGCGAGTTGGGCTCTGCATGCCTCCACATTGGATTTGAAATGAAATCTCTACAACAGAATTCAAGTGCAGATTGTAACGTTTAATTTGAAGGTTTGAACAAAAATATCTGATAGAAATTGTAGGAATTGTCACATTTCTTTACAAACACTCCACATTTTAGGAGGTCAAAAGTAATTGGACAAATAAACCAAACTCAAAAAAATTTTTTTTATTTTCAATATTTTGTTGCGAATCCTTTGGAGGCAATCACTGCCTTAAGTCTGGAACCCATGGACATCACCAAACGCTGGGTTTCCTCCTTCTTAATGCTTTGCCAGGCCTTTACAGCCGCAGCCTTCAGGTCTTGCTTGTTTGTGGGTCTTTCCGTCTTAAGTCTGGATTTGAGCAAGTGAAATGCATGCTCAATTGGGTTAAGATCTGGTGATTGACTTGGCCATTGCAGAATGTTCCACTTTTTTGCACTCATGAACTCCTGGGTAGCTTTGGCTGTATGCTTGGGGTCATTGTCCATCTGTACTATGAAGCGCCGTCCGATCAACTTTGCGGCATTTGGCTGAATCTGGGCTGAAAGTATATCCCGGTACACTTCAGAATTCATCCGGCTACTCTTCTCTGCTGTTATGTCATCAATAAACACAAGTGACCCATTGCCATTGAAACCCATGCATGCCCATGCCATCACGTTGCCTCCACCATGTTTTACAGAGGATGTGGTGTGCCTTGGATCATGTGCCGTTCCCTTTCTTCTCCAAACTTTTTTCTTCCCATCATTCTGGTACAGGTTGATCTTGGTCTCATCTGTCCATAGAATACTTTTCCAGACCTGAGCTGGCTTCATGAGGTGTTTTTCAGCAAATGTAACTCTGGCCTGTCTATTTTTGGAATTGATGAATGGTTTGCATCTAGATGTGAACCCTTTGTATTTACTTTCATGGAGTCTTCTCTTTACTGTTGACTTAGAGACAGATACACCTACTTCACTGAGAGTGTTCTGGACTTCAGTTGATGTTGTGAACGGGTTCTTCTTCACCAAAGAAAGTATGCGGCGATCATCCACCACTGTTGTCATCCGTGGACGCCCAGGCCTTTTTGAGTTCCCAAGCTCACCAGTCAATTCCTTTTTTCTCAGAATGTATCCGACTGTTGATTTTGCTACTCCAAACATGTCTGCTACCTCTCTGATGGATTTTTTCTTTTTTTTCAGCCTCATGATGTTCTGCTTCACCTCAATTGAGAGTTCCTTAGACCGCATGTTGTCTGGTCACAGCAACAGCTTCCAAATGCAAAACCACACACCTGTAATCAACCCCAGACCTTTTAACTACTTCATTGATTACAGGTTAACGAGGGAGACGCCTTCAGAGTTAATTGCAGCCCTTAGAGTCCCTTGTCAAATTACTTTTGGTCCCTTGAAAAAGAGGAGGCTATGCATTACAGAGCTATGATTCCTAAACCCTTTCTCCGATTTGGATGTGAAAACTCTCATATTGCAGCTGGGAGTGTGCACTTTCAGCCCATATTATATATATAATTGTATTTCTGAACATGTTTTTGTAAACAGCTAAAATAACAAAACTTGTGTCACTGTCCAAATATTTCTGGATCTAACTGTATGGCTCTGCACCGCACACGCACACATATGGCTCTGCACCGCACACACACACACATATGGCTCTATACTGCACGCACCCCCCATCCCCATAGGGAACACATGTAGGGAATACATACTCACCCGTCCTCGGTCCCCGCCGCTCCTGCACGTTCGCGCGCTGTCTGTGCTCTGGCCATATCAGCACAGTAGTGACATCACCGCTGTGCTGAAGAGAGCACAGACAGCGGGACAGTGATGAGAAGCAGCGCTGCGCTCCCTCTCATCAGCGCTTTCAAATGTACCGGCATCTGTGATCGGTGATCTGTGATGCCGGTACATTTGAATGTGTGATCCTGAGCAGGGGACCCGGTGCTGGCGCTGACACCACGGCAGCTGCCGCCAGGCCGCGCCCCCAGGTCACAGACCCCACAGCAGTGCAGGGGGAGGTTGCGGGGAGAGTGCGGGGGAATGTGTGGGAGGGTGCAGGGAAGGGAGGCGGGGCTCATCACACTGTAGCTGCGCAGCAGGGAGGCGACATGCTGTTCCAGATTTGCATGTCAACATGGCCCTGCCCATGTTGACATGAAATGACCGGAAGCCGCAAAATCGCGGCAGGAGCGGTCACATGACCACTCTGAGCCGGGGGAGAGTTGCTGACAGCAGGGCAGGTAAGTGGTCACTATCTACTTACCTGCCCCAATGTAGCCCAATAGGGTAATAAAAAAAAAAAGTCAAAAGAAGCCGGATAACCCCTTTAACTGAGACAGGTGCTTTCACGCTCACACTGTGAGACTTCTATGCACTTTTATGTTGTATTCCTCACTCTTTTGCATTTCCACTCCTATGTTATGCTAATAAGGTAGTCGCTGTGACTTAAACAGTATACACCGCTATTGGCTTTGGTGACACTGTGACGCAACAGTGTCAGTACCGCTTTGGTGGTACAGGTTTCCCCTATCCTCTGCCCTACTCTGCAGCAGATTTCTGCACGGTGGACCCTGACTGTCGGATAGCCTTCCATTCCCTTATTGTCCGACAGCCCCTGTAATATTAGGACTGAGCCAAGGGTCTGGCAGAGATGGCAGAGTATCTACAATTACATTGGTATATACAGCTTCTTGAAGCAAGGCTCAAGACTGTAAAGGATAAACCTCAAACTTTGGTGTCTTCGCCACATGACCCACGACTTTCTCTACCCAACAGATACTCTGGCGATGCCAGGTCTTGTCGTGGGTTCATAAGCCAGTGTCATATTCACCTTGAGGTTAATGCCGCTCGCTTCTCTACAGAGAGGTCCAAAGTAGGCTTTGTTATATCCCTGCTTCAGGATAAAGCCTTAGAGTGGGCTACTCCCTTATGGGAGCGCTCTGATGTGGTTACTCAGAGACATCAAGACTTTCTTGATGCTCTTAAAGCGGTGTTCATGGGACCGCAGGTTACCCATGATGCGGCTTTGAGACTGCTAGATCTGTCTCAAAGTTCGTTATCTACCAGCTCTTATGCCATTGCTTTTCATACCTTGGTAGCAGAGTTAGACTGGCCTGAGAAGGTGTTAATACCTATCTTCCGGAGAGGTCTTGCAGGCTATGTCAAAGATGCTCTTGCTATTCGGGAAGTTCCTCCTTCCCTGGAGGACTTAATTATGGTAGCAACTAGGATCGATGTACGCCATAAGGAACGTAGACTCGAGGTTACCTTGTCACGTTCCAAGCGTCGAGTTGGTTCAGATGCTGTGGTTCCTTCTCCATCTTCCTCAGTATCTGAGACATCTCCTACTCCTATGGAGTTGGGCTATACTACTTCCCGACCTCGTAAGGCGGGCCCTCCTATCTGTGACATATGTCGTCAGGCTGGGCACTATACCAACAAGTGTCCTAGCCGTCAGGGAAACTCCCAGGCCTAGTGACCATTAGAGGGGGGTTACTAGAGACGTCTTCTGCACCCTCTAAGTGTAGTGTCCCAGGTCAGCTCTCATTCTCTGAGAATACATGGCCTATTATGGCTTTTGTGGATTCCGGAGCTGACGGGACTTTTGTGTCCTCAGGATTTGTAAAGAGACACAATATTCCCTCTATCATGTTAGAGGCACCTATTCCTGTCCGTGTTGTTAATGGAACTATGTTGTCTGACTCCATTACATTGAGGACAGTTCCCTTGCGCCTTTCCCTGTCTCAGGGTCACATAGAGGAGATTTCTTTTCTTGTTTTGCCTGAGGGTATAGACGACGTTCTTCTGGGTCTCCCATGGCTTCGGACTCATGCTCCTCACATTGACTGGGAGTCCGACAGCATTATTAGTTGGGGTTCAAAATGTCAGTCCCAATGTCTTCCCTTACCACCTAAGGTCGTTGCGGTTGCATCAACTGATCTCTCTCCCATACCTACACCCTATTTGGATTTCGCTGATGTGTTTTCAAAACAGGGTGCTGAGACTCTTCCACCTCATAGGCCTTATGACTGTGCTATAGACCTCTTGCCGGGTTCTGTTCCACCAAAGGGCAGGGTCTATCCCTTGTCTATCCCAGAATCCGAGGCTATGTCGGCCTATATAAAGGGTAGTCTGGAGAGGGGCTTCTCCTTATCCTTTGCTGTGGTCTGGCTATGCTATATCTTGGTCCCAGGTCTGTGTGGCGCTGGAGACTATGTTCTGATTCCATGCTACTGAGCATGTGCGAGCGCTGGAGACTAAGTCCTATCTTGGAGCCACTGCACATGTGCGGGTGACATCATCGCTGACACGAGGACACATGTCTCTGACACATTCTAAGCTGATTGGCCGCTGGTCATGTGCTTATGACGCTTTGCTCTGTGATAGGCCAGCGTGACGTCATTGCTGACGATTCTCGCAGCGGATTGGCTGGTGTCCTCCATCTTGGATGAGGCACAGAGTCTATACAAGACCCTGACGCACGGCTCGGCGCTCAGTCCTCTTGGTTCTTGCATAGGAGAAGACGCTCTGTGCATGTCCCTTGCGGCACCTATTCTATCTAGGTGAGCGTTATCGGTAGGGTAACGCTCTTGTACCTTGCAGCTTATGCTGTGGTCCGTATCCTCGCACCTTAGTGGAGCGGACATAGGCAGGTGCTTGCTGCACATGGTCTGACTGGACCTTGTGGTTCTACTCTGAGGTGAGCGCTATCGGTAGGGTAGCGCTCCTGTACCTTTCAGCCGTACTGTTGTCCGTGTCCTTGCATCTTAGTGGAGCGGACATAGGTAGGTTAGGTGATCGTTGCCTTCTAGGGTAACGCTCCACTACGCTGCCTCCGGCAGCAGTCCATATCCTCGCACACTAGGGGAGCGGTCATAGGCAGGAGTTTCAAGCTAGCAGCCTTGCTGCTGTCCGTATCCTTGCACCACAAGTGGAGCGGACATAGGTAGGTGCCATATTGCACACACTACACCTAGTCTCTGTGACTGTTAACTGAGACAGGTGCTTTCACGCTCACAGACTGTGAGACTTCTTTGCACTTTTATGTTGTATTCCTCACTCTTTTGCATTTCCACTCCTATGTTATGCTAATAAGGTAGTCGCTGTGACTTAAACAGTATACGCCGCTATTGGTCTTGGTGACACTGTGACGCAACAGTGTCAGTACCGCTTTGGTGGTACAGGTTTCCCCTATCCTCTGCCATACTCTGCAGCAGAACTCTGCACGGTGGACCCTGGCTGTCGGATAGCCTTCCATTCCCTTATTATCCGACAGCCCCCGTAACAATATTACTGGGAGAGACACACAGACCTCACATCCAGCCTATATTACTGGGAGAGACACACAGACCTCACATCCAGCCTATATTACTGGGAGAAACACACAGACCTCACATCCACACTATATTACTGAGCGAGACACACAGATCTCACATCCAGCCTATATTACTGGGAGAGACACACAGACCTCCTATCCAGCCTATATTACTGGAGAGACACACAGATCTCACATCCAGCCTATATTACTGGGAGAGACACACAGAGCTCACATCCAGCCTATATTACTGGGAGAAACACACAGAACTCACATCCAGCCTATATTACTGGGGGAGACACACAGACCTCACATCCAGCCTATATTACTGGGAGAGACACACAGAGATCACATCCAGCCTATATTACTGGGAGAGACACACAGAGCTCACATCCAGCCTATATTACTGGGAGAGACACACAGAGCTCACATCCAGCCTGTATTACTGGGAGAGACACACAGACCTCATATCCAGCCTATATTACTGGGAGAGACACACAGAACTCACATCCAGCCTATATTACTGGGGGAGACACACAGACCTCACATCCAGCCTATATTACTGGGAGAGACACACAGAGCTCACATCCAGCCTATATTACTGGGAGAGACACACAGAGCTCACATCCAGCCTATATTACTGGAGAGACACACAGACCTCACATCCAGCCTATATTACTGGGAGAGACACACAGACCTCACATCCAGCCTATATTACTGGGAGAGACACACAGAGCTCACATCCAGCCTATATTACTGGGAGAGACACACAGAGCTCACATCCAGCCTATATTACTGGGAGAAACACACAGAACTCACATCCAGCCTATATTACTGGGGGAGACACACAGACCTCACATCCAGCCTATATTACTGGGAGAGACACACAGAGATCACATCCAGCCTATATTACTGGGAGAGACACACAGAGCTCACATCCAGCCTATATTACTGGGAGAGACACACAGAGCTCACATCCAGCCTATATTACTGGAGAGACACACAGACCTCACATCCAGCCTATATTACTGGGAGAGACACACAGACCTCACATCCAGCCTATATTACTGGGGGAGACACACAGAGCTCACATCCAGCCTATATTACTGGGAGAGACACACAGAGCTCACATCCAGCCTATATTACTGGGAGAGACACACAGAGCTCACATCCAGCCTATATTACTGGGAGAGACACACAGAGCTCACATCCAGCCTATATTACTGGGAGAGACACACAGAGCTCACATCCAGCCTATATTACTGGGAGAGACACACAGAGCTCACATCCAGCCTATATTACTGGGAGAGACACACAGAGCTCACATCCAGCCTATATTACTGGGAGAGACACACAGAGCTCACATCCAGCCTATATTACTGAGAGAGACACACAGAGCTCACATCCAGCCTATATTACTGGGATAGACACACAGACCTCACATCCAGCCTATATTACTGGGAGAGACACACAGAGCTCACATCCAGCCTATATTACTGGGAGAGACACACAGACCTCACATCCAGCCTATATTACTGGGAGAGACACACAGATCTTACATCCAACCTTTTTTTTTTTCAAAGTTGTGATTTTTTTCACCACTTAAAATAATACTTGATTCTTTTAATAAATAATAATAAAAATAATAATAATAATAATAATAATGTCTGAAACCCCAAAACAGTGGCGGAATTGCATGGTTTTTTTTTTGTTGTTTAGCATTTTTCTGTTTGAATATTTTTCTTGTTTTTCAGAATATTGTATGGTAATAGGAATGATGTCAGTCAAAACTACAATTATGGGAATTTACAGTCCTGGGGGCGTATTCTCAACCCCTCCCTCCCAAGGAAACAGAAAAGCCCATTCCTTACTGGCGAGAATTCTGCAGTAAAATCTTGTTCTCTCGCATTCCGTATCTGGGTCCTGGGAAATCTGACATCCAAGAACAATATATTTCTGTGCATCACTTCCTATGTTAATGGTGGGGGTTGTAGTTGTCAAACATTCACCCACTGTCACCCCTCATTTGCCAAATAAAGGTCCCACTCCACAGTCCACACTAGACTTACGTGGTCGCCTTCTTCTCGCAGCTCCAGGAAGTCCCTTCTCTTTCACTTTCGGTCAGGATGAGTCACCACTGTCCCCACTCCCCGCGCTGCGCAGATTCTCCTCCACTAATCACATGTACTTTGTACTTCGAGATCTTTGCAATAAAAATATCCTCTTTAACCCCTTAATAAAAGACAATTTTTATACTTTTTTTATTGTATTTTTTTTAACTTTTTTTTGTATTATTTCATGTGTTCACCAAGAATAAAACCAAATTACATACATTTGTACTTTGTTTTAGACTATTCACATTTTGAAACCCTTTTACCACTTTTTTCCTCCCCTTCTTCAAATAGCCATAACTTTTTTTATTTTATTTTCCCCCTCTTTTCCCCCCAGATGTAGAAGATTCTCGACTCCCCCCCAATAACGTATATAATGATGGTTGTCTTGTATTTCATGTGTATGTGATAATGATCTGAAGTTATAAGCTATATGTACCAGTTGGATAGTGTGACGTTCTACCACTAGGTGTCACTAGATGCCACTAGTGGTGGGGAAGTCAAAGAAGGTGGAGGTCAGGAGCCAGGAGGTCACGTATGATGGAACACAGAGATAAAGCGAAGCCGAGGTCAGGGTATGAGCCAGAGGTCAGATGTTAGGACGTCACGTAAGGTACACAGGGAGAAATCGGAGCTGCGGTCAGAGTACAAGCCAGAGGTCAGAAGCCATGAAGTCATGTAAAGCACACAGGGAGAAAGCGGAGCCGAGGTCAGGGTACAAGCTGGAGGTCAGAAGTCAGGAAGTCACGTAAGGTACACAGGGAGAAATCGGAGCTGAGGTTAGAGTACAAGCCAGAGGTCAAAAGCCAGGAAGTCATGTAAGGTACACAGGGAGAGAGTGGTGCTGAGGTCAGGGTATGAGACGGAGGTCAGAAGCCAGGAAGTCATTTAAGGTACAAAGGGAGAAAGTGGAGCCGAGGTCAGGGTATGAGACGGATGTCAGAAGCCAGGAAGTCACGTAAGGTACACAGGGAGAAAGTGGGGCCGAGGTCAGAGTACAAGCCAGAGATCAGAAGCCAGGAAGTCACATAAGGTACACAGGGGGAGAGCGGAGCCGAGGTCAGGGTACAAGCCAGGGGTGTAGCGTCAGAGTCAGAACGGAGAAAGGTAACAGAGGTCCGGGGTAGGAAGACTAGATCAAAGCAAAGCACTTACTGGAGAGCAAGAACTATGACTGACAGCATTCCAGGTGAGGTTGCTCCGTAATGAAGCAGAGCAATCACCCAGAACGAGGCGCCTGGAGACTTGCCCCTCCCATCACCAACACAGGACCCAAGGACAGGAAACAACCCATCCTCCAGAGCACAAAACAGAGTATTGGCTCTGCTGGAGAAGAGCACACCGCAGATCAGAACCATGACAGATAGGTTTTCGCATTAAGTTGAAAATGTTGCCATCAAGTGCTATTTTAGGTAATGTAAACTTAGGTTAGTACGGGTATATGATTTCAGATGAGAAAGGGTTAACGATAGTTAAAGGGAATCTGTCAGCAGATTTTTGCTATGTAATCTGAAGACAGAATGCTGTAAGAGTTAACACAGAGAATTCAGCCATGTTTTTCTTATCACAAAGTGTGTTTTTGTTTACCTGCAATGTTAGCTTACACATCCTAGCTTTATCATTAGTAGACTCAGGAGTGAGCTCAAGTCCGACTCTGCCCCATTCTGTGATTAGCAGCTTCCATCAATGGGAATGCGCACTGAGAGCCTGGAGTGGGCGGGGCAGCTGTATGGACCCTGCTACATGGGAAAACAAAAATCTTTGATATTGTCAGAACGGCTGCACCCAGTAATCTAAGTGATACATTGTTGGATTCAGGGTCTCTTTGCCTACATCATACTTCTTTAAAATGAGGTAGCAAAAACCTGCTGACAGATTACCTTTTTGGGAGGAGAAAGAGTCATAAATGTGGCCATCTTAGAGTCGAGAGACAGAGTGTGTTTGAGCAAGAGGAAAGAGAGGACGTGGGCCTAGGTACAAAGGTTTGTGCCAGCACCTGAGGCCACGTCTAAAGGTCCGAAGCCTATGGCTCAGTTAAGCCATCCTGGAATGGGAAGAGAGACGAGGGAACAGTACTGGGGTACCGGGCAGCGGCTGCTATACCCATATTGGAAGACTTAGGTGAAGAATCGAAGAGTACCCCCCAGCTAGGGTGAGAGAATGTCGGTTGCCATGTCTTCCATGAAGATGTTAAGAACAAGTAAAGCTTGTATGGTTAAGAAAACCCTGGTGTGGTGTGGTTTCTTTGCAGTGGTCTCTCCGCCCGAGCACGGGAAGGTGGACGGAGCCCCATAAAACCAAGTGAGTGTCCAGCACCCCACACGGAGTCATAACCATACACAAGGAACCCTAAGTATAGGAGTGAGGTGTTCTCCTAAATCCTGCAGGCTGCCTGCATTTCCCACTAGACCAGGGCTGGGCAAAGTGCGGCCCCGGGGTCACATCCGGAATCTGGCTGTTCCAGTCTAGCCCACGGACTGGCCACATCGAGCCCTCACTCGCCGCTCGTCTGCTGCCCTTCGCTTTCTGACGTCACCTTTATTTCCATTCACCGGATGCAGATAGCGATGAATATTGGCCCAGAGCAATTTTAAACCATTTTTGTGCAATAATAATTCTTGCAATATTAATAGGTTTGTACAATTGTGACATTTAATATAATTTCTTTTGATATTTGTATAATTAGTTTCATAAATATATATCCCTACCAGTTCCACAATTATATTTGAATGTGGTGCCACCTAGTGGCCATTCGTGGAATTACTATTAATTGTAAGATATTTAATCTTACTCAATAAAAATGAAATATGTTATTCTTTTATTGTTTTTTGTGCACATTCTTTCCTTTTTTTTAATTCATAAAAAAATAAAGCAAAAATTGAGACACTTAGCAAAAAAATGGCCGGTTTTATGTGAGCCCAACAGCCAACGGCAAGGCGTATCTCTTAATGTTGAGTGCCTATCTACTATAATGCCTCTTTTTGGGTATCCAACTTAGCAAAAAAATGGCCAGTTTTATGTGAGCCCAACGGCCAACATCAAGGCGTATCTCTGAATGTTGAGTGCCTATGTACTATAATGCCTCTTTTTGGGTATCCTACTTAGCAAAAAATGGCTAGTTTTATGTGAGCCCAACGGCCAACGTCAAGGCGTATCTCTTAATATTGAGTGCCTATCTACTATAATGCCTCTTTTTGGGTAACCTACTTAGCAAAAAATGGCCAGTTTTATGTGAGCCCATCAGCCAACGGCAAGGCGTATCTCTTAATGTTGAGTGCCTATCTACTATAATGCCTCTCTTTGGGTATCGTTTTTCTCCTATTCGCTGTGCTCCACCAGCTGTTATCCAGCCCCCACCGGCCATGTTTTCTCCTGGCTTCAAATGGTGGACAGACGTGGTGAGTTTCCCTTTTTTTTTTCCTTTTCGAGGTTAAGCACAGTTTGTTTTTTTGCACAGAACAGCAGCTGGGAACAACAGTTAACTGGAATCTGGAAAACCCCTTTAAGCGACCTATGTACTTTAGACTAAGGTTTGCCTCAATCTGCCAATATCTGCTAATAATGTAATGTGCATGGAGCCTCCTGAATACTGTAATATTGAAAAATGTCTCCAAATAATCAATATAAAGGCCAAGCTAAGTTCAGTGATCTCCCAAAAAATGAATATACTCTTGTTACAAAGAGGCTTTGTTTAAAAATATATTACTTTATTAATCAAAATATAATAACATAAAAATATTAAAACACAAGGCAAGAGGTTTTAAGGAAAAAAAACTCTAGCACTGCCCTCAAACGAAGCGTGAAGCGTCATCAGGGGCAGTACTGGTGTCATTCACTGCTTCTAGCACCACCCTCTAATGAAGTGTCATCAGGGGGCAGTGCTGGTGTCATTCACTGCTTCCAGCACCGCCCTCAAATGAAGCGTCATCAGGGGGCAGTGCTGGTGTCAATCACTACATCTAGCACCACCCTCAAATGAAGCATCATCAGGGGGCAGTGCTGGTGTCATTCACTACATCTAGCACCACCTTCAAATGAAGCATGATCAGGGGGTAGTGCTGGTGTCATTTACTGCTTCTAGCACCGCCCTCAAATGAAGCATCATCAGGGGACAGTGCTGGTGTCATTCACTACATCTAGCACCACCCTCAAATGAAGCATCATCAGGGGGCAGTGCTGGTGTCATTTACTGCTTCTAGCACCACCCTCAAATGTAGCGCCATCAGGGGGCAGTGCTGGTGTAATTCACTACAACTAGCACCACCTTCAAATGAAGCATTATCAGGGGGCATTGCTGGTGTAATTTACTGCTTCTAGCACCACCCTCAAATGAAGCATCATCAAGGAGTAGTGCTGGTGTCATTCACTACATCTAGCACCACCTTCAAATGAAGCATCATCAGGGGGCATTGCTGGTTTCATTTACTACTTCTACACCGCCCTCAAATGAAGCATCATCAAGGAGTAGTGCTGGTGTCATTCACTACATCTAGCACCACCTTCAAATGTAGCGCCATCAGGGGACAGTGCTGGTGTAATTCACTACAACTAGCACCACCCTCAAATGAAGCATCATCAGGGGGCAGTGCTGGTGTCATTTACTGCTTCTAGCACCGCCCTCAAATGAAACATCATCAAAGAGTAGTGCTGGTGTCATTCACTGCTTCTAGCACCACCCTCAAATGAAGCATCATCAGGGGGCAGTGCTGGTGTCATTTACTGCTTCTAGCACCGCCCTCAAATGAAACATCATCAAAGAGTAGTGCTGGTGTCATTCACTGCTTCTAGCACCACCCTCTAATGAAGTGTCATCAGGGGGCAGTGCTGGTGTCATTCACTGCTTCTAGCACCCCCCTCTAATGAAGTGTCATCAGGGGGCAGTGCTGGTGTCATTCACTGCTTCCAGCACCGCCCTCAAATGAAGCGTCATCAGGGGGCAGTGCTGGTGTCAATCACTACATCTAGCACCACCCTCAAATGAAGCATCATCAGGGGGCAGTGCTGGTGTCATTCACTACATCTAGCACCACCTTCAAATGAAGCATGATCAGGGGGTAGTGCTGGTGTCATTTACTGCTTCTAGCACCGCCCTCAAATGAAGCATCATCAGGGGACAGTGCTGGTGTCATTCACTACATCTAGCACCACCCTCAAATGAAGCATCATCAGGGGGCAGTGCTGGTGTCATTTACTGCTTCTAGCACCACCCTCAAATGTAGCGCCATCAGGGGGCAGTGCTGGTGTAATTCACTACAACTAGCACCACCTTCAAATGAAGCATTATCAGGGGGCATTGCTGGTGTAATTTACTGCTTCTAGCACCACCCTCAAATGAAGCATCATCAAGGAGTAGTGCTGGTGTCATTCACTACATCTAGCACCACCTTCAAATGAAGCATCATCAGGGGGCATTGCTGGTTTCATTTACTACTTCTAGCACCGCCCTCAAATGAAGCATCATCAAGGAGTAGTGCTGGTGTCATTCACTACATCTAGCACCACCTTCAAATGTAGCGCCATCAGGGGACAGTGCTGGTGTAATTCACTACAACTAGCACCACCCTCAAATGAAGCATCATCAGTGGGCAGTGCTGGTGTCATTTACTGCTTCTAGCACCGCCCTAAAATGAAACATCATCAAAGAGTAGTGCTGGTGTCATTCACTGCTTCTAGCACCACCCTCAAATGAAGCATCATCAGGGGGCAGTGCTGGTGTCATTTACTGCTTCTAGCACCGCCCTCAAATGAAACATCATCAAAGAGTAGTGCTGGTGTCATTCACTGCTTCTAGCACCACCCTCTAATGAAGTGTCATCAGGGGGCAGTGCTGGTGTCATTCACTGCTTCTAGCACCCCCCTCTAATGAAGTGTCATCAGGGGGCAGTGCTGGTGTCATTCACTGCTTCCAGCACCGCCCTCAAATGAAGCGTCATCAGGGGGCAGTGCTGGTGTCAATCACTACATCTAGCACCACCCTCAAATGAAGCATCATCAGGGGACAGTGCTGGTGTCATTCACTACATCTAGCACCACCTTCAAATGAAGCATGATCAGGGGGTAGTGCTGGTGTCATTTACTGCTTCTAGCACCGCCCTCAAATGAAGCATCATCAGGGGACAGTGCTGGTGTCATTCACTACATCTAGCACCACCCTCAAATGAAGCATCATCAGGGGGCAGTGCTGGTGTCATTTACTGCTTCTAGCACCACCCTCAAATGTAGCGCCATCAGGGGGCAGTGCTGGTGTAATTCACTACAACTAGCACCACCTTCAAATGAAGCATTATCAGGGGGCATTGCTGGTGTAATTTACTGCTTCTAGCACCACCCTCAAATGAAGCATCATCAAGGAGTAGTGCTGGTGTCATTCACTACATCTAGCACCACCTTCAAATGAAGCATCATCAGGGGGCATTGCTGGTTTCATTTACTACTTCTAGCACCGCCCTCAAATGAAGCATCATCAAGGAGTAGTGCTGGTGTCATTCACTGCTTCTAGCACCACCCTCAAATGTAGCGCCATCAGGGGACAGTGCTGGTGTAATTCACTACAACTAGCACCACCCTCAAATGAAGCATAATCAGGGGGCAGTGCTGGTGTCATTTACTGCTTCTAGCACCGCCCTCAAATGAAACATCATCAAAGAGTAGTGCTGGTGTCATTCACTGCTTCTAGCACCACCCTCTAATGAAGTGTCATCAGGGGGCAGTGCTGGTGTCATTCACTGCTTCTAGCACCCCCCTCTAATGAAGTGTCATCAGGGGGCAGTGCTGGTGTCATTCACTGCTGAATCTTCTTCATTGCTGCACTTGTACAAGACAGTACTGTCTCGAATGTCTAATTTGTCTATTGTTTTAGGACTTTCTTTTCCTATTTCTAGAACTGAGCTGTGACATTCTCTCCCTATTTTAAAATCACTCTAAAATGACTGCTTCATTTCCTGCCTCTGCTTTTATACAGCCTTCAATAATTCCTTCTGATTGGCTATACCATGTAATGAAATAGCTAAAAGGCATATTGCAGAAGCCTGTGTGGATCTTCTTCTGTGGCTGATGAAATTTTTTTCTAATGTATAAAATGTTGGTCATCATTTTTTTGCTAATTCACAATAAAAAAAAAAAGCGCAAATTTTTCGAGTTCGAGTTCGGAGAGGTGCACACACCTAATGCAGCTTGGCTTCTTAAGCTGTTATCTGCATTCGCTAACGAGACCTGAAAAAGGTACAGTAGGCCTGTATATGGCATTCTATGGCACATTCTTTGGTTTCCTGCAATGCAAATTAAATACACATATAATTGTTAGCCAAATCCTCGACAAGCCAAAATTCACATATAGAAACATACAGCATAAATAGCTCCCTCATAGGCAACTTCTCTTAAAAGAAAATCTATATTGTGTCATTCATCTCATGATCTCAGGATATGTTTTGCCAATGGGGCAGGGCATATATTCATGGAGTTAGAAATAGGCAATTACAAGAGAGACGACATGAACACATTTACATAAGGAGACAGCAACAGCAGTTGTCACCTTCATTGTTTTCTTCATATTCATAAATTTCGCCATTTTCATCATCTTCGTACCTTTCTTCACTTTCGCTCCCTTCATATATTTTGTAAATTCTGCAAACTTGGTCAATTTCGACACTTTCTTCTCTTTCACCACCTTGATCACTTTCATGAATTTCTTCTCTTTCACCACCTTTGTAAAATTCTTCTCCTTCACGACCTACATAAAATTCTTCTCTTTCCCCACCTTCATAAAATTCTTCTCCTTCACCACCTTCACCTTCATAAAATTCTTCTCTTTCACCACATCCACCTTCATAAAATTCTTCTCCTTCACCACCTTCACCTTCATAAAATTCTTCTCTTTCACCACATCCACCTTCATAAAATTCTTCTCCTTCACCACCTTCACCTTCATAAAATTCTTCTCTTTCTCCACCTTCATAAAATTCTTCTCCTTCACCATCTTCACCTTCATAAAATTCTTCTCCTTCACCACCTTCACCTTCATAAAATTCTTCTCCTTCACCATCTTCACCTTCATAAAATTCTTCTCCTTCACCACCTTCACAAAATTCTTCTCCTTCACCACCTTCACCTTCGTAAAATTCTTCTACTTCACCATCTTCATAAAATTCTTCTCCTTCACCACCTTCACCTTCGTAAAATTCTTCTACTTCACCATCTTCATAAAATTCTTCTCCTTCACCACCTTCACCTTCATAAAAGTCTCCTCCTTCACCACCTTCATAAAATTCACCTCCTTCACCATCTTCGTAAAATTCTTCTCCTTCATAAATTTCACCATTTTCATCAATTCCGTAAATTTCTTCACTTTCGTCATTTTCATTGGCAACGTTTTGCTTCGTAACAAAAAAATAATTCAGCTGCTCTTGAAGTTCTGGTGAGGCTTTAGCAATGTCCATTACCTTGATTCTTCTGGGGTCCCAGACACAATCCTCTTCCAGCCCACTTCTAACCATTCCACAGTTTGGTGGCACCCAGGCGGTATCGTAGCCATGTTCATTCCATGTCTTCTGCATAGGATGACCTTGGTGTTCAATTTTCTTGACCCTGCCTACACTCACTCGAAGCTTCAGGACAACCTGTTCTGACTTGTCATATAGGGGGTATCTCAGAGCTTTGTTTATGTCTCTGCTAACATAGACCCCCGATCCCAGCATTCCGGATGGAGGAGATTGCGCAAATCCATCTTCAAGAATTTTCTGAGCTGCAGAAAATGTGGTGCCGTGGTACATTACGTAGATCTTTCCATCTTGCGGCAGATCATTACTATGGAGAATGAGTTCCTCAAAACCAGGCATGTGTTCCTCTTTCCAAATATCTCCAAAGTCGTTTGAAGAATCCCCATATTGATTTGCCATGATCACTATAATAAAGAAAGATAATTTGTTTAAAAAAACCCCAGCAAGAAATGTTGGTCAAGAGGAAGAAATTGGATAACCATTGGTCCAACACATTTATTAATAAAGATTTCTTATGAAGTTCAGAAGAGGATTAGAATCTCGCTGGAAACTGGAGAAGACACCAATCAGTAAGTATTGAAACACAATTACATGACACTACATGAGTTTTTGTAGGTCAGATTTACATTGTGACTGGTCATGTTACACTACCAACGTTTTTGCAGTTTTGCAGCGTACCTTCCATTCTGTGAGAATGATCATGATAATTAAACAAATAATGTAATGAAAGGTTAAGAATAGTGATGAGCGAGTGTGCTTGGCAATGCTTGTTACTCGATCGAGCATGGAGGTGCTCATGCACGTCCATGACTCAGCTGAGTATCATGGGTGCTCAAGGGCCACGCTCAAATCTTCGCCCCCGCATGTTTTGCGTCTGTTTTTCAACCACTAAACATGCAGGGATTGCCTACCAATCACAGTAATGCCGTAGCCATGTTGGCCGTATTACATCATTGGGACTTAAATGAGACCCTGGAGCTCAATGCTTGGCCCACTACTGTTCAGGGTGAGTTGATGTAGGAGGGAGAGCTTAAGTTAGAGCAGTGTTTGTAGACTTGCACCTTTCATGCGGCCCTAAAGGGTGTTTTTAGACTGGTTTAACATAAATAATTGAAAAAAAACGACATGGGGTTCCCCCTATTTTTGATAAGCACCCAAGGTAAAGCAGACAGTTGAGGGCTGTAATTATAAGGCTGGAAAGGCCCATGATTATTTGGCCCTTCCTAGCCTAGAAATAGTGTGACGCCCTGGACTAGCCAGGGGTCACAGGGTACAACAACAACACACCCCACACCCCCAGTTAGGAACACCAGCCACACACAAACCCTTGTTACCTCCCTCCAGAGGCTGATGTTCACACCAGGTGGGAGGCGGCGCCAGGCGGTTGGCCCCACCCTTCGAGGAGTACACAGTCCTGGAGGCAGGAAACAGTAGTCAGTTCAGCTCAGGAGGAGTTCCTGCTATGCTGTCAAGCGTGGCAGTCAAGTTAGTGAAGAGAGGTGAAAGTGAGCAGAGCTACTGCAGGTGTCCGGGTTGGAACCCGGGCACGTAAAACAAGGTTGGCAGACGGTGGTAGCCGTCTGCAGGAGTGGTGGACCGAAGTTACACCGGAGGACCGGGGTTGGGCGGTGGCCCACCGGTTCCGAACATGCAGCAGAAGGAAGCCAGCACCATCAAGCAGGGTTACGGACCCCGGCCAGGCTTGGTGTCGCTGCAAAAGGCTAAATCCGTCAGTGACCGGGACCCTAAGGGTTCCCTAACGTTAAAGTCCCGCTATAAAAGGCAACCGTGCAACCGTTCGGGTGGAAAGCTACCTCCAAGAGCTAAAGACCCAAGGGCCAGCGCCTGCGGGCAAACGGGCTCCTCCGGCAACCAAAAGCTGGGGAGCGGGCTACCGGTGAGAAATCATTAGAGCCATCACAAAAACACAGGTGCAGGAAGAAGACCGCTACCCGATTGGGGAAGAAGAGCTGTGACCGGCTGCGGATTACCGTCCATCCAGACATTTGGTTTACCATCACAGACTGGTTCATTGCAGTGAGTACCACCGTGCCGTCAGGCACAGCCCCGCGCAGCCCCCGCAGCCCTGCACCTCACCGGCCAAGCCCAATCCGTCCACTCTACCGGGCCCCGGGACCACCGACCCCTACCCACGGAGGGGGAAAACATACAAGCTGCTCCCTAACACCGTTCCCGGGATCCCCGTCATCAGCAGCGGTGGTGCCCACCTTCACCACACACCGTGGGTGGCGTCACGGACACTATCCCCAACAATCAATCCCCTTTTCACTGTCTGGCGAGGAGCGCCGCTCGAGTCCCCGGATCCGGCCCACCGCTCGAGCCACCGAGCAGCAGCAGCAGCGCCGGACCCGAGCAGAGTAGGCGAGCGCAGCGCCCCGCCGCCCGACACAACTTGGCGTCACGAGCAGGATCCCTACCGCTCTGCCGTTTGGTAGAGGTGCGCCTTGTTGCCCGCCGGCGGCGTCCGGCTGAAAATTTTCAGAAGACGCCATCTTGGGCGCGAAGATTTCCCGCCTCGAGCACCCTCTCGAGCAGTGAGGGCGCGAAAACCGAAACCCCGCCCCTGAAGAGGGCGTGACCGGAAAAGACCGAGGGGGGACGGAAACAAGATGTCGGTGCCGAATGGAGACGCTGAAATGGCGCTGGCCGCAGGAGCGGCAGTGCTTGGCGGCCGCATGTAAATAGCGCCGAAGAAGTGCAGGGGAGCCAGGACTCTGCTGAAACACGTTCCTGGACCCCGCAGCAAGATGTGCCAGGAGCTCCAGGCCACCCCGTTACCACTGTCACCGGTAGCGGAGCCCGCAACGTCTGTGGGAGAGGGCCCAGACCTGCGGCCCCCGGGCCTTACCTTTACCACCACCCTGGCACCCGTCCCGGCTTCCATCCTGGCCGCGACGGAGATGACGACGGCTCCGGCAGTCCGCCCGGCCGCAACGGAGGCGATCTTCAACCAGACGCCCGCACCGCAAGTCACGCTGACCGTTCCCAGGCACCCGGCCTCGGCGGAGGCACGGCGGGGATGTAGCTGCCGAGCGGCAGAGCAGGCCACGTCACAGTGGGGTCCCTCATTGCTGAAGGTGCCGGTCATAGCCGGAACGGAGGGATCCCAGCTGGGCCCGTTCCCCACACCCACAGACTGGAGCCGGTTGAAGACGCTCCATGCTGGGAGCGGCAGCCACGGCAGCGGTGACACAAGACTGCTGCTTAAGGGAGAAGGATGCGGCAGCGGCCTACCGCTGTAGACTGTTGTCCCCGTTGGGACCAGCTGAACCGTTGACTGTGTTTTGTCCCTTGTTTCCGTTACCGCCTCCGGAGAGGCTGATTTGGAGGATGGGCCTGGAGGGAAGTGATGGCCCAGGCCCGCCACTACCGTAACCGGTGGCGATCCTCCGGGGGAAACCGTACCCGCTCGGGCAATCTGGTGCTGGACTGGGGTCAAGGGGTGCTGCCCACTTCTTAGGGGCAGCATCAAGGCTAGGTTGCTTGGGTGGGTGTGAGCGGAGACCGTTTGTTGTTAATAAAAATGTTGACCGTTTGTAACGTTAAAGAAATGTGCCTCCCGCTGTGGGATGATTTAAAATGCTTGATTTACCGTTTTTTATCTTTTTACAGTTTGAAAAAAAAATAAAACCGGTGGTGGACGGCAGCCCGCGGACGGTCTGCATTTAACCAAGGGGGAATGTGACGCCCTGGACTAGCCAGGGGTCACAGGGTACAACAACAACACACCCCCAGTTAGGAACACCAGCCACACACAAACCCTTGTTACCTCCCTCCAGAGGCTGATGTTCACACCAGGTGGGAGGTGGCGCCAGGCGGTTGGCCCCACCCTTCGAGGAGTACACAGTCCTGGAGGCAGGAAACAGTAGTCAGTTCAGTTCAGGAGGAGTTCCTGCTAGGCTATCAAGCATGGCAGTCGAGTTAGTGAAGAGAGGTGAAAGTGAGCAGAGCTACTGCAGGTGTCCGGGTTGGAGCCCGGGCACGTACAACAAGGTTGGCAGACGGTGGTAGCCGTCTGCAGGAGTGGTGGACCGAAGTTACACCGGAGGACCGGGGTTGGGCGGTGGCCCACCGGTTCCGAACATGCAGCAGAGGGAAGCCAGCACCATCAAGCAGGGTTACGGACCCCGGCCAGGCTTGGAGTCGCTGCAAAAGGCTAAATCCGTCAGTGACCGGGACCCTAAGGGTTCCCTAACGTTAAAGTCCCGCTATAAAAGGCAACTGTCCAACCGTTCGGGTGGAAAGCTACCGCCAAGAGCTAAAGACCCAAGGGCCAGCGCCTGCGGGCAAACGGGCTCCTCCGGCAACCAAAAGTTGGGGAGCGGGCTACCGGTGAGAAATCATTAGATCCATCACAAAAACACAGATGCAGGAAGAAGACCGCTACCGCTACCCGATTGGGGAAGAAGAGCTGCGACCGGCTGCGGATTACCGCCCACCCAGACATTTGGTTTACCATCACAGACTGGTTCATTGCAGTGAGTACCACCGTGCCGTCAGGCACAGCCCCGCGCAGCCCCCGCAGCCCTGCACCTCACCGGCCAAGCCCAATCCTTCCACTCCACCGGGCCCCAGGACCACCGACCCCTACCCACGGAGGGGGAAAACATCCAAGCTGCTCCCTAACACCGTTCCCGGGATCCCCGTCATCAGCAGCGGTGGTGCCCACCTTCACCACACACCGTGGGTGGCGTCACGGACACTATCCCCAACAATCAATCCCTTTTTCACTGTCTGGCGAGGAGCGCCGCTCGAGCCCCCGGATCCGGCCCACCGCTCGAGCCACCGAGCAGCAGCAGCAGCGCCAGACCCGAGCAACCCGAGCAGAGTAGGCGAGCGCAGCGCCCCGCCGCCCGACACAATAGCAGCCCACAGCCACAACAGAATTGGCGCATCCATTTGACACAGCAGAGTCTAAGGTCAGGTACACATATCCGGCTTTTCGCCGGTTTGACGGATGCAGCGCACGCCAGTACAGTATGATACAGTACAGTGGCAGCGCCGCAACCTCCGGGTCACATGCTCCGGTCACATGACACATGTGATCGGCACTTGCTGTGCTGCCAGTCTACTGTATACACTGTACTGGCGTGCGCCGCATCCGTCGAACCGGCAAAAAGCCGGATATGTGTACCTGGCCTTACAAAGCCTCGGATCACTTAGGTGCACAGCCTGTCATAGGCGTTGGTTGGTTCTGGCTTCACTGCTCTCCAGTACAGCAGGAGTTAATTCCTGCTGGCCTGTGATCATATGCTGGGAGCTTAGGCTGCTGATCACCAGCACCCTTCACCCTCTGTAAGGCTTTGTATTCTGGGGCTGAGTCTTGGATATAGCTTCTGCTTCCTCGGTTCCTGTGGTTATCCTGCTATTTGGTGATCTACAAGTTGCGGTTTCGCCTGGTGTGTGAGTCCTCCAGTTGTGCATTAATTCCTTACCCCTTTTGCTTTACTCCCCAGTTCACATACTGTCCCCCCTTCTTGTTTAAGTGCACTGCGTTCGAGTTTTTGTTTACCCTTGTCTGTTCCTATTTGCGGGGGTTTGGTTACTGGGTTTCCGGCCCAATTGTGCAGGTTTTATGGCAGTTTTCGCAACAATATAAGGGCGATTGTAAAAGGAGAGCACTGGACTTTCCTTTATACTTTACTCTCTTTTTTATATAGGATTAAGTTCAGAAAACTGTCACAAAAACATATTGTATTCTAAGTCATCTTTTTCGCTTTGTGCATTTAGATACAAGTATGGAACGATACCCGATACCATATAATTTGCCAACTCTAATATCTACTCACCGGATGTAAGAGACGGCAGGAGGGAGTTTGCTTCGCCGTATTTTCACTTGCCCACTACTTCTGGCTTTAGTTCTAGCGAACTTTGACTGAAGATGTGATTTTTTTTTTACGCTGATAGGATGAGTTATATATTTACTTAGAATAGTAAAATAAAGACACATTCATCAAACTCAACCAGAGAAAGGGTGGAACTCACGAGTAATAAAGACATGCTCTGATATAGACAAAATGACCAAAAGTACATGCACACCTCAACATCACAGTGCATGCACTTGCGGAACATCCCATTCCAAACCATTGACAGGGTCGTCATGAGGCTGGGGCCACATGGGGTTATGTGCGAGCACTCACATGACACTCGGCTCTCGCTCGCAGTGGGAGCCGAGTGTCATGTGAGTGTCATGTGACTATGGTCTGATCGTGCGATCAGACCACAGCTGCTGGGGGAGGGCCTGCGCTGCAGAGGGGAGGGCCAGCGCTGCGTAGGGGAGGTCCTGCGCTGCGGAGGGGAGGGCCCGAGCTGCGGAGGGGATGGCTGGCGCTGCAGAAGGGAGGGCCGGCGTTGCAGAGGGCCCACGCTGCGGAGGGGAGGGCCACGCTGTGGAGGGGAGACCCGGTGCTGTGAAGGGGAGGGCCCATGCTGCAGAGGGGAGGTCCCGAGCTGCGGAGTGGAGGGGCGGCGCTGCGAAGGGAGGGCCGGCGCTGCGGAGAGGAGGGCCGGCTAAACGGTGGAGAGAGAGGGATTTATTTCCCCATCTCCTCCATTGCCGGCTATTGCCATTCTCGCAGTGCACACCGGTGTAACACAAGTGCACTGCGATGTTTCTCTCGCCCCATAGACTTGAATGGGTGCGAGTGGAACAGAATCACATCCCACCGGCAGCATGCTGCAACTGTTGTCTCGGTCTGATTAGGGCAGAGAAAATAATCGCTCATGGGAGTGGGCACATAGAGTAATATTGGTCCGAGTGGAATGCAAATTTTTTACCGCATTCCACTCGCTCCGTTTTTCTCTCCGTGTGTCCTAGGCCTTAGAGTGGAAGGGAGGTGGGGGAGCAGACTGGGCACACAAAGATGGCCCCCTGCTCCTGCAGCCCCTCCATGCAATGCACAAAGGATAGAAAAAACAAAGATCAAAATAATATAAACATATACCCTTCTGTAACTAATTGAAAGCATAGTGCATATAGATAAACATAGGGGACTAAGTAAACACTGTTTTTGATCAAAAAAAGCATAAAGCCACCCCACTGCTACAAGGTGTACCCAGTTGGGACAGTACCTACACTCTCTAATATTTAAACCTTACCATGGGTCAAAACAGGCCTCAATGCGAATAAAGGCTGAGAGTGACCGGGTCCCAACTGGACACACAGTCATGGGAAGCATTAGATGAAATGCCCGGCTCACTGAGACGGGGCCGCACCCTATTTGTACTACATCCTCTTTGGTCCCGGAGCATCTCTCTCACTCTCTCCCAATAATGTCAGGTCAGAAGTTGAGAGACGTTCTTTTATTGATGGTATATTTAATATACCATCAATAAAAGAACGTTTTATCAATTTATAGCTTTATTGGGATAATTTGGTTTAAATAAGCTGTTGGTTTATCCCGATTGGATATTGAATTGTGGTGATTTATGGTCAACTCTTCTAATTTTGGGTTTACAGAAGTTGAGAGAGATAAGGACGGGCAGCTCAGTCCTGTGTTTTCCTCCTCCTCATCACGACTGACATTTTCACAACTGTCTTGGCATCTAAACAAACAAAGCAGCAGGACTCGTATCACAATTAAAGGAAATCTATCACCAGGTTTTTGCTGTATAATCTGAGATCAGCATGATATAGGGGCTGACACGTTGATTCCAGTGATGTATTGTCACGCTCCCCGGGTCCTCGGCTCCCCTCCCCGGGTCCTCAGCTCCGCTCCCCGGCTCACCTGCCACGCTCCCCTCGTCCCAGCCTCCGGTGCCCGTCCTCCATAGGTCCTCTGGTCGCCGATCCCGGCGTCCGACATCTTCCCAGGCCCTGGCCGGCTCTCCTGCGTCCTCCTCGCAGCCTCCTTCCCTGGCTTCTGGCACCCGGGCCGCGCGCATGCGCATTAGGGCACGCGCGCGGTCACTGACCCTTTCTTAAAGGGCCAGCGTCCAGTAACAGGAAATGAGGTTAGTCAGGTTCAGGGTATAAAGGGGGTTCTTGTCCAAGGGGGCGGGGCCTGATCTTCGTGTTCCCTGAGCTAGGAGTCAGGTCTCCTGGTGTTTATGTGCCTGTACTCACCTATCTCTCTTTGTAGAGCCGTACCTGCCTCGCCATCCAGTCTGCCGTATCCCGAACCCCGCACGCTGTCCGTCTGCCATCCGACAGCACCTGCCATCTCGGATCCCTGCGGTGACCCGTCATCTTGCTCCAGAGGTTCCGGACTCCGCCTGATATCATCTCGGCCTCCGAACCTGAGCTACGTCACCAAGACTACCTTCTGTGTCTCCGTGGTCCCAGGGACTCCTCCGCTGTCTTCACTTGCACGGACTATCCTGCTGCCCTTCAGTGCTTCAGCTGCCGGACTCCCTACCTCCATCTTAGAGTTCGGTCCAGTGGATCCACCTCCTGGGTCTGCCCGACCGCCCGGCCGTGACAGTAAGATCAGGCCATGGATCCCGCTGCTGCACTAATGGCCCTGCAAGAGGAACTCCAACGCCAGCGTGAAGTCCAGACCCGCATGCTGCAATTCATGACCTCCGTGGACACCCGCCTGTACACATTACAAGCATCAATGACGCCTGCGGCACCCAGGTCCCCCGCCAGGCAAGCCATGGCTCCCGTACCAGTGGCAGCCTCTTCAGATGCTTCCCGACTCCGTTTGGCGTCACCTCCTCGGTATGCTGGAGATCCCAAGACCTGCAGGGGCTTCATAAACCAATGTTCCCTTCACTTCACGCAGCTGCCACATCTGTTCGCCTCCGACCAAGCCAAGGTCGCCTTTATAATGTCCCACCTAGAGGGCGAGGCGCTGGCGTGGATGAACCCCTTGTGGGAGAAGGAGGACCCCATGACCAAGGATCTTCAACAGTTCCTACAGGCCTTCCGCAGTACCTTTGACGAGCCAGGACGCGCCTCTGCCTCTGCTTCATCACTCCTCCGCCTACGTCAAGGGACACTGACGGTGGGTCAATACGCCATCCGTTTCCGCACTTTGGCTTCAGAACTCGGGTGGAATAATGAGGCCCTAACAGCCGCCTTCTGGGAAGGACTCTCGAGTCGCATCAAGGATGAGTTGGCGGGTCGGGACGTGCCCTCCACCCTAGATGCACTGATCGCCCTAGCAACTCGTGTGGACATACGTTTTCAGGAGCGCTCCAAAGAGCTATCTCGGGAGAGACGCCCGGTACGGCATTCTCCTCCTCCGCAGAAGTCCTCCGTTCCTCAGTCATCAACAGCTGGGATTCCCGTCCACGAGCCCATGCAGATCGACCGAGTGCGGCAGTCTGAACGACGTCGAGCAGAGCGGCTCGCCCAGGGCCTCTGCTTTTACTGTGGTGAGGACACCCACCTGCTACGCTCCTGTCCAGAGAGGCCGGGAAACTCCAAAGCCTAGGGTTGGTAGGAGAGGCCACCCTAGGTGCTGGGACCCTCTCTGACCCAGTTACATGGACAGTGCAAGTGACCACGGGAGAGACGCGGTTCACGGCTGATGCCTACCTCGATTCCGGGGCAGCAGGCAATTTCATCCAGCAGGCCACGGTGGACAAGTACCGGGTGCCTGTCATGCCACTCGACAAACCCCTAGTGATTGCCTCGGTGGATGGGAGGCCTCTCTCTGATACCATCTCCTTGATCACCAGGCCTGTCGAACTACGCATCGGTGCTCTTCACACCGAGAACATCGCTCTCTACGTTCTCCCACACATGTCCCACCAGATCCTGTTGGGACTCCCATGGTTGCGGACACATGAACCATCGGTTAGCTGGGGTACTGGCGAAGTCACCCGTTGGGGCTCTTCGTGTCATGAGAGGTGCCTAAAGTCCATACCACCCCTCCGACGACCTCCGGTTCCTGAGACCCTAACGGGGCTGCCTTCGGCCTATTGGTCCTTTGCCGATGTCTTTGACAAAAAGGAATCCGAGGTACTGCCGCCACATCGTCCATACGATTGTGCCATTGACCTGCTTCCAGGGACAACCCCACCTAGAGGACGGATATATCCTTTATCTCCAGCCGAAACCAGGGCCATGTCAGATTACATCTCAGAGAGCCTAGCAAGAGGGTTCATTCGGAGATCCTCCTCTCCTGCTGGAGCAGGTTTCTTCTTTGTCAAGAAGAAAGAGGGAGACTTACGCCCATGCATAGACTACCGGGGTCTCAATCAAATCACCGTGAAAAACAAATACCCCCTGCCGCTCATTCCCGAATTATTTGACCGGCTTAGAGGAGCTCGTGTGTTCACCAAGCTGGATCTTCGGGGTGCTTACAATCTGGTACGCATCCGCTCTGGTGACGAATGGAAAACCGCGTTTAATACGCGCGATGGACATTATGAGTACTGCGTGATGCCCTTCGGTCTGTGTAACGCTCCTGCCGTCTTCCAAGAACTGGTGAACGACGTGTTTCGGGACCTTCTCTACATCTGTGTGGTTGTTTATCTAGATGACATCCTTGTCTTCTCTCCGGACCTCCAAACCCACAGAGAAAACGTACAGCTGGTCTTACAAAGACTGAGAGAGAATCGCCTGTACGCAAAGTATGAGAAGTGTGTCTTTGAGCAGTCTTCCCTCCCCTTTCTGGGGTACATCATCTCTGATACTGGACTGCAGATGGACCCCAAGAAGGTCTCCGCCATCATCAACTGGCCTCCGCCTTCTGGACTGAAGGCAATCCAACGCTTCCTGGGATTCGCCAACTACTACCGCCAGTTTATCCCGCACTTCTCTGCCTTGACCGCTCCTCTCTCCGCTTTGACCAAAAAGGAGGCTAATCCTAAGGACTGGTCACCTGCGGCAGACGCCGCATTTTGTTCTTTGAAGCGAGCATTCGCCTCCGCCCCTGTACTCCACCGACCGGAGTTAAACCGCCAGTTCACCTTGGAGGTGGATGCCTCCTCCTCAGGAGCCGGAGCAGTGCTCATGCAAAAATCCTCCTCCGGGAAGATGGTGACCTGCGGTTTCTTCTCTAAGAGCTTCTCAGCACCCGAACGTAATTACACCATCGGTGACCGAGAACTACTGGCGGTCAAACTGGCTCTGGAGGAGTGGCGCTACCTCCTGGAAGGAGCAGTGTACCCCGTGATTATCTACACGGACCACAAAAACCTGGAATACCTGCGGTCCGCTCAGCGACTGAACCCACGGCAAGCCAGGTGGTCCTTATTCTTTGCCAGGTTTGACTTCCAGCTCCACTTCCGACCAGCGGACAAGAATGTACGCGCTGATGCCTTGTCTAGGTCTCTCATGCCCATGGAACAGGAGGAAGAGACTATCCAGCCTATCATCTCTCCTAGCAAGATTGTTCCGGTGGCTCCTGTCACTCTGGCCCAGATACCACCGGGGAAGACCTATGTCTCGGAGACCGACAGGCTAACGGTCTTACACTGGGGTCATACCTCAAAAACAGCCGGCCATGCAGGCCAGAAGAGAACATGGGGTGCGATTGTACGCCATTACTGGTGGCCATCTCTTCGCACGGACGTCGCCGCCTTTGTCTCTGCCTGCTCCTCTTGTGCCAGAAACAAGACGCCCAAACACCTCCCACATGGCCGCCTTCTGCCTCTGCCGATACCTTCGATTCCGTGGCAACACATAGCAATGGACTTTATTACGGACTTGCCATTGTCATCCGGGCACACAGTCATATGGGTCGTGGTGGACCGGTTCTCAAAAATGGCCCATTTCGTTCCTATGGCTGGACTGCCCTCTGCTCAGGAACTCGCGGACGCTTTTATACAACACATCTTCCGCTTGCATGGCTTTCCATTACACATCGTATCAGACAGAGGAACTCAGTTCACCTCCCGCTTCTGGAGGGCTCTCTGTAACCATCTGGGAGTGACTCTGGACTTTTCATCTGCATACCATCCTCAGTCTAATGGCCAAGTAGAGAGGGTCAATCAAATCTTGACCTCATTTCTACGTCACTATGTTAACGCCCATCACGACGACTGGTCCGCTCTTCTACCTTGGGCTGAATTCTCCCACAACCACCACATCAGTGAGTCGTCCTCCAGCTCTCCCTTCCATGTTGTTTACGGACTTCAGCCTTCCATCCCATTGCCTGTATCCCCCTCTTCGGATGTCCCTGCTGCAGATACAGTAGCCCGTGACTTTGCCACCATTTGGGACTCTGTCAAGGTGTCTCTAGGACGTGCTTCCCTGCGGATGAAGAGACACGCAGACAAGAAACGCCTGGATCCTCCGTGTTTCTCTCCTGGAGACCTCGTCTGGCTTTCTTCCCAGTACGTCCGCCTGAAGATACCGTCATACAAGCTGGGTCCTCGCTACATTGGGCCGTTTAAAGTCCTCACCAGGATCAATGAGGTCTCCTACAAGCTGCAGCTCCCGGCCACGATGAGGATACCCAACTCGTTCCACGTCTCCCTGCTCAAGCCGGTGGTCCTTGGTCCCTTCTCCGCTGCTGCCAGTCCAGCTCCTCCACCTATTGCCGATGATGACATCTATGCGGTAAGGGATATCGTGGCCATGAAGACCGTACGAGGTCGGCAGTTCTTCCTGGTGGACTGGGCAGGGTATGGTCCTGAGGATAGGTCCTGGGAGCCCAGGGAGAACGTAGGCACTCCTCTTATCCGTGCCTTCATGTCCCGGTTGCGGGGAGGGGGGCGTGGGGGGGGGGTACTGTCACGCTCCCCGGGTCCTCGGCTCCCCTCCCCGGGTCCTCAGCTCCGCTCCCCGGCTCACCTGCCACGCTCCCCTCGTCCCAGCCTCCGGTGCCCGTCCTCCATAGGTCCTCTGGTCGCCGATCCCGGCGTCCGACATCTTCCCAGGCCCTGGCCGGCTCTCCTGCGTCCTCCTCGCAGCCTCCTTCCCTGGCTTCTGGCACCCGGGCCGCGCGCATTCTTAAAGGGCCAGCGTCCAGTAACAGGAAATGAGGTTAGTCAGGTTCAGGGTATAAAGGGGGTTCTTGTCCAAGGGGGCGGGGCCTGATCTTCGTGTTCCCTGAGCTAGGAGTCAGGTCTCCTGGTGTTTATGTGCCTGTACTCACCTATCTCTCTTTGTAGAGCCGTACCTGCCTCGCCATCCAGTCTGCCGTATCCCGAACCCCGCACGCTGTCCGTCTGCCATCCGACAGCACCTGCCATCTCGGATCCCTGCGGTGACCCGTCATCTTGCTCCAGAGGTTCCGGACTCCGCCTGATATCATCTCGGCCTCCGAACCTGAGCTACGTCACCAAGACTACCTTCTGTGTCTCCGTGGTCCCAGGGACTCCTCCGCTGTCTTCACTTGCACGGACTATCCTGCTGCCCTTCAGTGCTTCAGCTGCCGGACTCCCTACCTCCATCTTAGAGTTCGGTCCAGTGGATCCACCTCCTGGGTCTGCCCGACCGCCCGGCCGTGACATGTATCTGTGGCGCCCCAGCGGTCTGGTTGCCACAGCAGTGTTGCCCTCCTCAAAAGGGTTAATGCTGAGCCTGGAGGTAGTTGGGGAAGTCCATTGGCCAGTAAGTACCATCATTCAACACAGTTTCTCCCCCGGGCCAGCAGAGGGAGCTCTAAACCTGGATTTCCAGGGAGATTGCTTAAGCTCTGACCTGAGGGAGGAATTAAGGAGTCTGTGAGGAGAGTTCAGTGAGAAAAGAACTCGAGTAGTGTGGTGTGTGAGCTGGGAGCTGAGCCTGATCACTCAGCCCAGGAAAACACAGTCCACAGAGAGGCAAAGAGGAGAAGAACATCGGGGAGTGGAGCGCAGCCAGCTCACCCCGACGTCATCGCTGAAAAACCAAATACCGGAGTTCGGGGCCACTCGAGTACAGGTGGTTACATCCGGAGGACAAGAGGACTGCAGGTCTCCGTCCACTCCACACCCAGAGGTGCAGCTGTAGAGCCAGGACTAGGAGCCAGGATAGGAAGAGCGGCACCTGTGACAGTCCACGCAGCCCGCCATACGGGGGAGGTAATAAATTGCCTCAGAGAGTAACAAAACGGGTCTCAGAATTGCTGAAACAGTGGGACCCCGTTTACCCAGACAGAGCGTAGGGAGCAGGCCTCATTACTCACCTGGGCAGTGTGAGTCCCCTGACTGCTTCCAGGCTACCGGATCGCCCTCACCATCTGTAACAGACTCCCTGGAGGTCACCGACTGAGGACAAGAAAAGGAGAAGATAAAGAGAATCATTGTCTGTGTCTGTTCCTTTCCACTGCCCTGTCAGCCCTGCACCTCATCAACAAACACCATAGACTTTACCAAGCACCAAAGGTTGCCCCGGGGTACCCGCTCTACCTGTGGAGAGCAAGAAACACCTCAGCTGCCATAACATCAGCCCCGGAGGTCTCTTCCAGCAGCTGCGGCTCCATAGCTGCAAATTCCCTCAGGTAGTGTCACGAATTTTATATAAACTTTATTACCATCTCCCCCATACCGCCATTTTAATTGACTCCACCAGGGTCACGGAGTCGGGCCCCGCCACCGCTGACTACCCCGGACTAGTCCGGCCCGACGCCGAGTCACCCAAGGCCCTGGGGAAGGCGAGTCATATCACTTGCTGGACTGCTTAATGTAGTTTTGATAGAATCCTTGTTTTGTCTGACGTAGATGTAGCAGAACTAAGACTGTGTATAAACCCACCTGTAAGGGGGTTGAGGGTTAGGCCCACCCCTGCATTTGTACCCGGCACGCCACTGTCAAATGTAACTGTACGGTTTTATGTGAATTCACCACCAGGTGGCAGGGTTGTAGCACAGTACTCCTCCTGGTACCTGGGTGGGTAGGGAGGGAGTAGTAGTAGGAGGAGGATAGGAATCTATATAAAGGGGTGACAGGAAATATACTGTAGGAGAGTCCCCAGGATCGTGTATATTTAACAGGCCCACAATGATGAGTCTGGCCCAATGGGCCATCCCTACGACCAGGATATGCGGGATCCGGAGTCCGATTCATGAACTGTGTCCCCCAGGAGAGGGGTATAGTCTAACAATCGGGGGTCTGGTGCCCGTTTCACCTGGCGGTTAATGTCGCGGGCGGAGGAGGGGACGCCGCGCCCTCCCACTGCTCGGGTCCGGCTGCCGCGGCCTGCTGCTGCTCGGTGGCTCGAGCGATGGGCCGGATCCCGGGGACTCTAGCGGCGCTCCTCGCCCGTGAGTGAAAGGGGGTTTGGGTGTGGGGATTGTTTATTGTCCGTGACGCCACCCACGGTTGTGGTGATTGAGTGTACACCACCGCTGCTCTGGCTGGGGGGATCCTGGGAGTGATGGTATGGAGCAGCCAGTTGTTGTGTTGCCCCTCCGTGGGTAGGGGTTGGTGATCCCGGGGCCCAGTGATGGAGTTGGGATGGTGGACAGGCGGGCTAGGGGCCTGTGGAGGTGGAGGGCGCAGGGGCAGCGCTGTGCCGCACGGCACGGAGGTACTCACTCAGCCAGTAAACACGACACAGTTCTCGGTAAACAAACGGCTGGTTGGACGGGTCCCTCAGACGGTTACGTTGCCGATGTCCCCTGCAGTTGACGGTGACGGTCTCTTCCCTGCACCTATGTGTTGTTGTTTGGTAGCGATGGGTTCCCACCGGTAACCCGCTCCCCAGCTTAGATATGAACCGGAGGAGCTCCACTCTTGCCCGCAGGCGCTGGCCCTGGGAAACTGGTGCCTTGGCGGTGGCGATGTCTCTCCTTAACGGTTGGACTGTTGCCTTCAAACGGGACTTGGTTGTTGGGAGACAGTCGTCCCCTTCACTGACGGATTTGGCAAATTATGGCGACTCCTAGCCTTGCCGGGATCCGAAAGGCCCCTGCCCTGGTGCTGACTAATCTTCGTATACCGCTCCGGTACCGCCGGGTCACCACCCGTCCACGGTCCTTTCGGCAACCTCCAATCAGTCTCGCCTGCAGACGGTCACCGCCGTCTGTCAACCTTGCTGTCTCAGTCCGGGGCACACACCCGGACCAACTTCAGGCTTCTTGCTGTCACTTTCTCTGTCACTTTCAACTCTCCTCTTACTCTCCCTGTTTACTCCTTCACTTTCCTAGCTTAACTGCCTGGTTTTCCCGCCTCCAGGGCTGTGAACTCCTCGGTGGGCGGAGCCAACCGCCTGGCCCACCCCCTGGTGTTGACATCAGCCCCTGGAGGAAGGCAACAAGGATTTTAGTTTTGACTTTGTGTGTACCTGCAGGGAATGTGGGGTGCGTGTGGTGTTGTGACCCGTGACCCCTGGCTTGCCCAGGGCGTCACATTCCCCCTTAGCAAAACGCAGACCGTCCTCGGGCTGCCCGTCCAACACCGGTTTTATTTTCCTTTTTGTTTTCTGTGAAAATAGAAAAACGGTAAACATAATACAACTTATGACATCATCCCACATCGGGAGGTTCGGTACTTAAACGTTGCAAACATTTTAACGGTTGCGGCTCCGCTCTCTCCCACCCAAGTAACCTGGCCTTGATGCTGCCCCTAAAACCCAGGCAGCACCCCTTGACCCCAGTCCAGCACAAGTTACCCGAGCGGGATCTGTCCTTCCCCTCCAGAGGGTAGCCACCGGTTCCTGTGGTGGCTGGGCCCCAGCCGGCTCTACTGCGGGCCCTCCCTCCAACCTGCCTCTCCGGAGGCGGTAACAGTAGCTGCAACAAACAGATTTTTATTTACATCCCACTAACGTTTGTGGTTGCCCTGCAAGTTCACGGTCTTGTCCATAAGGAGTCCCTTATGCAACTTTTTAAACGGTCCCT
Source organism: Anomaloglossus baeobatrachus (assembly GCF_048569485.1). Classification (NCBI taxonomy): domain Eukaryota; kingdom Metazoa; phylum Chordata; class Amphibia; order Anura; family Aromobatidae; genus Anomaloglossus; species Anomaloglossus baeobatrachus. The sequence goes on along the minus strand of NC_134363.1, from coordinate 177,605,194 downwards.
ACGGGGACAACGGTGCCGGTAACGGACGGTTTTCTCAATCACGGTTAATCAGATGACTGTTCGGTTTCATTTCTTATCATCACTTTTAAAACTTGCAAACTTTTCAAACTTTCTCAAACAATCACAGTGGTGGTCCCAACGGGGACGGTGCAACGGTGCTCCGCTGCCTTTTGCGGCTCAACGGTCCATTCTCACTCGTGGGACTCTAGTGCCACCTTCACATGGTGCACCGCTCTGGACCCCAATGGTAGCTCGCTGCAGGCGATCTTCTTCCATATTCATGCGGGCATGCACATCCACTCTACACCCCTCTCGGGCATCGATCTCCCTGCGCAGCTGCTGTTGCCGCCGCTCCCAGCCGGGAGCACTTTCTGTTTGCTCCGGTTCAGCGTGTGCGGGGGACGGGCCCAGCCAGAGTCCCTCCGTGTCGGCTACGACCGGCACCTTCAGTAATGAGGGACCCCGCTGTGACATGGCCTGCTCTGCCTCCTGGCAGCTGCATCCCCGCCGTGCCTCCGGTGCATCTTTGCTGACGGCCTCAGCCTTCGGCTTCTTCCATTGAAGCGGATCAGGGTGGTCACGAGCTTTTGCTGCAGGTCGGTCCGCCGGGGCGGATTGGCAGGGTACTGCTATCGGTGGTGGTGGTAGCGGGCCCAGTGGCGGGGCAGCAGCAGCCAACACGGGTAGCGGGGGAGGTAGCAGGGCGAGCGGGTATGGACCGGGTCCCTCAGCCGCGATGACCGACCCTCTAGGGGCACAGGGGCGTGGGTCACTTACCCTCCCTTCCAAGACAGTTCTCGGTAAACAAACGGCTGGTTGGAAGGGTCCCTCAGACGGTTACGTTGCCGATGTCCCCTGCAGTTGACGGTGACGGTCTCTTCCCTGCACCTATGTGTTGTTGTTTGGTAGCGATGGGTTCCCATCGGTAACCCGCTCCCCAGCTTAGATATGAACCGGAGGAGCTCGACTTTTGCCCGCAGGCGCTGGCCCTGGGAAACTGGTGCCTTGGCGGTGGCGATGTCTCCCCTTAACGGTTGGACTGTTGCCTTCAAACGGGACTTGGTTGTTGGGAGACAGTCGTCCCCTTCACTGACGGATTTGGTAAATTATGGCGACTCCTAGCCTTGCCGGGATCCGAAAGGCCCCTGCCCTGGTGCTGACTAATCTTCGTATACCGCTCCGGTACCGCCGGGTCACCACCCGTCCACGGTCCTTTCGGCAACCTCCAATCAGTCTCGCCTGCAGACGGTCACCGCCGTCTGTCAACCTTGCTGTCTCAGTCTGGGGCACACACCCGGACCAACTTCAGGCTTCTTGCTGTCACTTTCTCTGTCACTTTCAACTCTCCTCTTACTCTCCCTGTTTACTCCTTCACTTTCCTAGCTTAACTGCCTGGTTTTCCCGCCTCCAGGGCTGTGAACTCCTCGGTGGGTGGAGCCAACCGCCTGGCCCACCCCCTGGTGTGGACATCAGCCCCTGGAGGAAGGCAACAAGGATTTTAGTTTTGACTTTGTGTGTACCTGCAGGGAATGTGGGGTGCGTGTGGTGTTGTGACCCGTGACCCCTGGCTTGCCCAGGGCGTCACATTTAATACTGGAGAATTTCACACTCGCTGAAAGGTCAGTGTGTCCTCAGGCTGTAGAGTACGACTGGATGACCTGGGCATGGATGGAGAGCCCTGTTGGTTGCGGTCCTTCTTGCGCTGTGGCATCCCCTGTGGGTGGGGTGAATGGGCCCAATGGACTTTATGACCTGGTATCGTGCCAGAGTGATGCGTAGTGGTGGAAGGAGAGGCCTAGTGGTGACGGAAAACCCAGGTGCCAGGGAGACGGACTGCTGTTAAAGTTTATTTGTGAATTAAATATGTGAAGAACCCCTATGGGAGGAATGCCGTTACCGTGAAGAGCGGACCGAAGTAATGCTGGACACGGAAGCGGAAGAAAATAAAGTTGAATTGCTTGCTTAAACGTTGCGACCGTTGCTGGACCTTATTTCTTTTGAATGTGTGCCGCATAAGACTGAAACGGAGTCTGTCATGTGAGTGGTCTGGTGATAGGGAGGTGAGGGGTTAACTGCAAGGTGTGCCGAGACCTGTGGTTCCCCTAACTGCAACGACTACAACTGCTGCCTGCTCCTTGCCAACCACCACTCATCTACTCCCCTGATTGATAATTTCTGTGTACTTTTTCAGCAACCTGCTAATCAGTGGTGGGGGCGGGGTTACACAGATTAACTGGACTGCCGAGCATGTGAGATCTAGTCCTGCAGTGATAATCTCCTATTGATAAAACACTGATTCTAGAGAAACTAGAATGTACAGCCTAATAAGTGACACATCCCTGGAATCAGGCTCTCAGCTAGCAAAATGCTACTGAAAAATTCCCTTTAATTATAAATAGGCAGATAAGACCTCATGTCAATAGAAGCAAGTGAAAAATAAATAGTCCCTAGAGAGAATCAATATAGGGCACAAATAACAAGACCAACAATAGTAAAAGTAAGACTAATATTCCTACATACATACTGAATAGTGTGTACAGAGGAGTATACCTGACAGTATATAGTATCATAGGATGGCAGGAAGGTGAAAGGAACGTAGATCGCGGCTTCCTCATTGGTGGGGATAGAGCTTATTGCCGTTGTTAGTGGTATTCAGTAACTATATTAATGGGTGAATTACCTGTACTATGAAGGAATGAGGTCAGTAACACACTAAGGCTGCTTTCACACATCCGGCTGTAGCAGTGCGGCACAATCCGGCGCTCTGCTGAAAAAACGAAACCGTTTTTTTTTGCCGCCGGTTTCGTTTTTTCCATCATTGACTTCCATTGTACCGCATGGGCTTGCGTTCCGTCCGTTTTTTGCCGCATGCGGCAGATTTAGCTGATGTGGAGGCCGGATGGAATGTTCCCTGGCACGTTTTTTGATCCAGCAAAAAAAAACGCATCGCGCCGCATCCGCATGCCTATGGACGTCGGATGCGGCGCGATGCGGCAAAAAATGCATCCGGCCGCCGCATGCGGTTTCTTCCACTGCGCATGCTCAGTAGCGTGCCGCAATCGGAAAAAAAACGGACGGGCCGCATGTAAAAACGTATGCAAAGGATGCAGTGTTTTCGCCGCATCTTTATAACTATAATTGCTCATTTCTTCAAAGCTCCAGTGTTTTATCGGGATCAGGCCGGCGGGTCTAACAGCAAACCAACATCAGCAGGCAGATCACCGGATCCTTTATAATTTATGATACTCCGGATAAACAGTGATACTCAGAATTATGCGCATGCCTATCATTTAGGAGTCAATGTATTGTGCACTCTTGTGAACACCATATACCACAATATGCACATGAAATAAGACAACTGCTGTGTTTCCCAGAATATAAGTCAGGGTCTTATATTATTTTTTTGCTCCAGGGCTTATATTCAGATCAACATCCTACTCCACACTGATGAGGGGCAAATACCATGGATACCATGTTTGGCATAGGTGGTCTCCTTGACTGCCCTTCCCGTGGTTGTTCCTTCCCGGTGAAAGACCTGGCTAGTTTCCTGCCAGCGTTGAGAAACATGTGATGGTGTCTCCGCAGGCTTTCTTGTTTTGAATATTTCCCAGGAGGCATTGCTCTAGAATCACTGCGTTGAGAAACACGTGATGGTGTCTCCGTGGTGTTGTTTCTTGATCTCCCTAAGGTCAACTATCCTTGCTTATGTAGTCTTCTACTAGGCATTGCTCCCACTAGCCAGTTTCCTACTCCACACTGATGAGGGGCAAATACCCCGAAACAGCTGTCTGTGGATGGATACCATGTTTGGCATAGGTGGTCTCCTTGACTGGAGACTACCCTTTCCGTGGTTGTTCCTTCCCGGTGAAAGACCTGGCTAGTTTCCTGCCAGCATTGAGAAACATGTGATGGTGTCTCTGCAGGCTTTCTTGTTTTGAATATTTCCCAGGGGGCATTGCTCTAGAATCACTGCGTTGAGAAACACGTGATGGTGTCTCTGTGGTGTTGGATGTTGATCTCCCTAAAGTCAACCATCCTTGCTTATGTAGTCTTCTACTAGGCATTGCTCCCACTAGCCAGTTTCCTACTCCACACTGATGAGGGGCAAATGCCCCGAAACAGCTGTCTGTGGATGGATACCATGTTTGGCATAGGTGGTCTCCTTATGGGGAGATAAGGTATGCACACCAGTGACTATGTAAGGGGAATACATGGAATAGCAGAAACTGCTGTGTGAATACTGACTTGAAAAATCCAATAGCTATATGTAAGAATGAAAATGTGAAAAATGGAATCTGCATTACTGCCATGAACATATGAATCAAGAGAAATTTAGCTACTGAATTGATCAATGCAATAGAGCCCCAACACTACGCCAAAGTATTTCTCTACGTTGGGGTCCCTAGCTTGTGTGTGTCCTCTCATGCAGTTAAAAAACTTACCGTGTATGGGAAGCTGAGACCCAGGCTATTTATGCGTATGATATGGATTGGCAATAGGTGTGGTGGGGAGGGTTCACAAACGAAAAAATACTAACAAATAAGGAATAACGTTTGGAACACCATTCTAAGTCCGAACTGGGTGCAAAAACCTAAAAAAAATCACTATGGGGAGATAAGGTATGCACACCAGTGACTATGGAAGGGGAATACATGGAATAGCAGAAATGAATTTAAATTTCTCTTGATTCATATGTTCATGGCAGTAATGCAGATTCCATTTTTCACATTTTCACTCTTACATATAGCTATTGGATTTTTCATGTCAGTATTCACACAGCAGTTTATGCTATTCCATGTATTCCCCTTCCATAGTCACTGGTGTGCATACCTTATCTCCCCATAGTGATGTTTTTTAGGTTTTTTGCACCCAGTTCGGACTTAGAATGGAGTTCCAAACGTTATTCCTTAATGTTAGTAGTTTTTCGTTTGTGAACACTCCCCAACCACACCTATTGCCAATCCACATCATACGCATAAATAGCCTGGGTCTCAGCTTCCCATACACGGTAAGTTTTTTAACTGCATGAGAGGACACACACAAGCTAGGGACCCCAACGTAGAGAAATACTTTGGCGTAGTGTTGGGGCTCTATTGCATTGATCAATTCAGTAGCTAAATTTCTCTTGATTCATATGTTCATGGCAGTAATGCAGATTCCATTTTTCACATATTCACTCTTGCATATAGCTATTGGATTTTTCAAGTCAGTATTCACACAGCAGTTTCTGCTATTCCATGTATTCCCCTTCCATAGTCACTGGTGTGCATACCTTATCTCCCCATAGTGATGTTTTTTTTAGGTTTTTGCACCCAGTTCGGACTTAGAATGGTGTTCCAAACGTTATTCCTTATTTATTTACTGTTGGGATAAGGGACAGCATAGGGTCCCCAGTTTTAGGGTCAGCTTAGGGGTCCCTGTGCCATTCTTTTCTCCCCATCACAGAACCCTGAGACACGGGACAACACAAGATTAAGACAGACGAGGACCAGGCAGGAGGCGACAGACGGCAAAACCAGGAGGGACAAAACAGAAGCATGATAGAAATTAAAATGGACTGACGAGACAGACAAACTGGCAGACACAAACAGAACTTGCAAGCAGGCAGACAGATAATACAGACAGAACTTGCAAGCAACAGAACTATTGTGTTCCCCATTTCCTTATAGATTGTTAGCTGGCGAGCCGGACCCTTACGCCTCCTATAACTGCTGATTTATGTGTTACTCTGTAATGTCTTTATCATCTGTCCATGCCCCCGCTCAGTTGTACAGTGCTGCGGAATATGTTGGTGCTATAGAAATAAAATGATTATTCAGATTATTACACAGTCTTTCAGAATAATCTTTGATTCCAGTCGGTCCAATCGCACATCCAAATCTTTACCTTCTCCTGCCCCCCCATACATCTCTGTCCTGATATCATGATACCTCCTCCCATATAACCTCTGGTCCTTGTAAAGTCTACTTCTCTGTCCTCATCTTTGTTCTCTTCTGCTTCTTACATATCCATCTCCATTGTGCATGCACATTAGAGCTGATCTCACTATCCTGCCTGGTCAGAGTACGGTCTCTCCCACCTTTGTAACCTTCCAGAGCTACAAGAAATCCTAACTGTTCAGAAAAGTCTACCAGATAAAGTAATGTTGATGCCACCACACGGCTGTAACAGTGTGCAAAGTGATGTGGGTTCTGACATTTCTCCTCTTCCTGTGTGTGACTCACTGTGTGTGGAGAGGACTGTGGGAGCACTAGGACCCAAATGTCTCCTCCTTGTAAGTGGTGGGTGCCAGGATTTTTGATGGCTGTGGCGTGCCCAGAAGTGCGGAAAACGAGAGACAATAGAGTTCTGGACTGCTGCAGAGAGCTGAGACTTTTGTGGAGAGCTATACTAGCTGAGGTGGAAGTCGGATGCTGATTAGGCCAAGCGGCTGAGACCTGAGAAAAGAGAAGAAGACTTCATCCTTAAGAAGGAAGCAGGTGGACTCTTGCTAGGCTGGAGAAGGGACTTTCTACAGACCCCCTGAGGAGAAGGCTTCCAGTATAAGGACCCCCACTCCTGAGCTCTGCAGAACTGTGAGTGACCTTTGGTTGAGGGCTGTTAGAGATTTGCAGCAGATAAATCACGGCCTCTTTTTGTGCAAGTTGCTTTTCTCTTTTAGGCTCCAAAGATTTCGGAAGTGACTGCAGACGAGACTCTTCACAGGCCTGTGACAAACTCTTACAGAGTTAACAGTACTTTTAGCTCAGATATCCAGGTATCCAATCTGCTAAGTGTATATATGTATATATACCCCTGTTGAGTTTATATGTCTCTGTAAAGTTAGAACTGTAAGTTGTAAATTGATGTGTAGCTTCAGAGATCCCCACCAGAATACATTCATGTGATTTACATTTTATCTACTGCTGTGTTAGTGTACTAGTGCATGGGATTCTTAGGTAAATTTGTCCCTATTTGTTGGGTTACACACCTTGGAGGAACTCTGAAGCTGACATACTGAGACTAGAGTACAGCTCATTGTATGTGAATGATAGGTGTACTAGTTCTGGGGAGTAATTGGATACTGCATTCTAATTTTGAGTCTCTTCCCTATCCCCCTTCAGTATATAAAGTGTTGGGAAATTTCTGCCTGTGCCTCAGTTTTGTGGCTCGCTGGATCTCATTTGGACCTCTGGTCATTACAAAGCCATAGGCACATGTTTCACCCTCACCTTTCCTTGAAATTTGTTCCCTTGAACATCTTTCCTACTTTTGTTATATACTTATATTATATACTGTTATACATATGGTATGTCATGACTAAGGGTGGAAGTAGAATCGAAAAGCATAGATGGGGGCAAAAGCACCATTTGACTGTTATTTGATGTCCTGGATTTGCCCATATTCCAATAAATAGGCAACTGTTTGTAGAGTCGGACATCTTTTACTATTTGAGCATTCATTTGTGGCTGTGGCAGAGCCAAAACCCAAGCACTAAAATAGTAGAATTTCCAGCACTTTTTAAATTTATGTTCTGAACTGGTGCAAACTGAGCATAACATATATTATCCAAAATACCAGTTGCACTCAAGTAAAGGGAGGGGAAAAAAATTAAAGGATGCAAACAGTGAATATTGAAATGAGAATATGCATTACTGCCTAGAAAACATGAACTTTTTTTTTTTTTAAAAAAATAAGTTACTTTGCAAATAAAGACAAATTTTCTTGAGCCCAGTTACCACACCAAGGTGTAACTCTCAAACTCTTATATGGGCTAGAAAAGAAGAGGCAAAAGAAAAATTAAAACACATGAAGTGACTGCTGGCTCTTTTGTAGCCCATATTGTAATACTACTGTATGTTCTGAGGATTTCGATAGCGTAGGGCAATGACAACAGAGACGAGTTCTTGGTACAAGATGTTATATAATATGTACACACGGTAGATACACAACGGGAATAAACACAGTAAAACAAACACACAAAACACTTTTACGCAACGGAGCGAAGGGGATTCCCGGGGCCACGCACCGGACTCCCCCAGGGAGACCACCAGAGCGAACCCCTGGACAGGGACTGTCCGGCAATCAACCCCGGAAGGCCTAAATGCGCAGCAGCCGGTACACAAGGGGCAAGTGGTATAGTCCAGGAGTGTCCGTACGGGATGATTGTCCAGAGTGGTTACGAACCGGGCAGAGTGCTGATCAAGACGGCAGACGGAGTCCGGGCACAGCTTGACGAAAACCGGGTATGGTCCAGAGTCGGTCGGTAGATTTCCAGGAGAATCCAAGGCAATCAGGAAGTAGAAACAGCAAAGCAGGAGCACACAGCAAGCAGTATACTCAGGCACTGGACTGGGCTGAGAGGCGGCCTTTTAAGCAGCTGGACAGGAAGTAGGGCAACAGAACCTTAAACTCCATGGTAACTGAGGGCAAGCTCATTCAAAAGAGAACTGGAAAACCTGGAAACCTGACACATATAAGAGTTCAGTTTGGACACAAAAAAATGGCACAAATTAGATTAGGACTCAGTTGAGAATTTCACCTTGGCGTGGTAACTGGGCTCAAGTAAATTTGGCCATTTTTATTTCCAAAGTAACTCATTTTTTCCCCAAATGTTTTTTCATGTTTTCTGAGTAGTAATGCATATTTACATTTCAATGTTCACTATTTACATCCTTTAGTTTTTCCTCTCCCTTTACTTGAGTGCAACTGTTATTTTGGATTCCCGGGCACCACACAGTAGTGGGACTACATTGTTGGTGACCTGGATTTTACAATTTATATGTTGTAACTGTAGAACCCGTTTGCACCATTTTAATTCGATTTGGAGTTAAAACCACTTTAAAATCTATAAATACAATGATTGAGAACATCTTTCGATAAATGTATCTTTTTATTGCACAATTATAATTACAGGAAGAATATTACATTCGCAATTTTATTCAGCGATAGTTATAAAAGAGGAAGAACGGAGACGACCGGAATCTATAAAAAAAAATGGCAGTGATTATAATCTTCAAAGTTTTTGTAAGTAACCAAGAGACTTTTAATTTAAGCATAGAAAATTAGAAACATTTGATTTGTAGGAAAAATAAAAAATGATCAAGTGGTTCCTGGTAGATAAAACATGTTAGGTTTGTGCCTATCTTTGGTGCAGCCGTAACAAATATTCCAGTTCTTGTTGATATTTAGGTGGGGCTTTAGCGATGCCCACCACCTTTATTCTTTCGGGGTCCCATATACAATCCTCTTCTAGGCCGCTCTTAACCGCTCCACAAAATGCTGGCACCCAGGCGGTATCGTAGCCATTGTCATGCCATGTCTTCTGCATGGGGTGACCTTGATAATCAATCTTCTTCACCTTGCCCACATTCACTCTAAGTTTCAGGACGACCTGGTCTGTTTGGTTGTTTAAGGGGTATCGGAGAGCTTTGTTCATGTCTCTACTGACGTAGACCCCTCTTCCCAGCATCCCATCACTAGATTGCCGAAATCCAGTCTTGATTATATCTTTGGCTGCAGAATACGTGGTGCCGTGGTACATTACATAGATTTTACCATCCTTTGGCAGATCATTACTGCTGAGAATAACTTCCTGAAATCCAGGCAAAGTCTCCTCTCTCCAAATATCGCCAGCATAGTTGGGAGAAAATTGAAAGTGAAATGCCATGATCACTACAATAAATAGAGAAGATATGGTGAGTGGTGTACAGCACCAAACTATGCAACTATAGGTCAAAACATCTGCAATATACAGGGGAAATATTATAGTTGTAACATATGGTTTCCATATGGGTCTGGATTAAAATTAGTGGAAGTTATCACAGGGTATAAAATGACTACATAGGCACACCTACACTGGCCCTCAGACTGGGGTCCATGCGCTGTCCCTTATCTCAGAGGTAGGCTTGATAGTAGCCAGGTCTGAGCCCCCAGCGTTACCCTGATTCCTGCCAGAGCCCTGTTCTTACTCCTTGTGTTCTCCACCCTTGGGGCAGGCTGGACACACCATAACAAAGCCCACAAACAACACGGACAAGGAAAAAAAATTGTAAACACTGCATACAAACACAAAGGACAATACATGTACAGTAGGGAATAAAGTATAAGGGAAGAAGTAAACGCACAAAAAGGAACCTTCCATACAACTCAAACAGCAAACTACGGGTCACCACAAATAGGTTCGCCTCAAAGACCATAATCACAGGAGCATAACCTGAAGCTATTATCATCAGGAAACAAACAGACCCCAAAGCCTTAAATAGGGAGGAGACAGCTGAATAGGAATTAGCAACCTGAGTCTCCAATAGCCGCACACCACTCCACAGGAATTACCTCCTGCAGGACTGGAAAGCAGTGGAAAAGACTCTGCCGATGCCCGGCTGAGGCTGAGCAACTAGGAAACCTTTGGTTGCCTGCTGGACTCTGCAATGTGAGCAGACTCCGCCGCCGCTGCGGTACCCCGCGAATGTGGACCTGAAAACCTCATGATAGAAGCCTTCATTTTTTGTGGTCAGAACAATTGGGTGCCCAGGGGAAAAGACATGAAGGGTGGTCTCAGTATACACACAAGAAACATAAAATCCTACACAAGACACATCATGTTTGTTCCTAAATATACATTTTATTAGAAAAATATACACAACAGGCTCCACACCACCGGGAAAAGACTGTCGTGGCTACGTATGAATATCAGTTTCATGGATTGTATCTGGTTTTCGAGCCTTTGTACATATGACTTGCAAATTCATCTAGGATTCCTGTAGCATCGGTGTCCCTACAAGGACATCGACTTACCCACCAAGCCAGCTGGGTCACATCCTCCCTGACACTCTCCGGCTGTCTATGGATGCTGCTGCCTACTTCCCCTCCCGGGGTCTGTGCATGCAGCCCAGGTCTCCCGAGAGTGTGCTTAGAGCGCACGCACCAACCGGCCCTCATCTTAAAGGGTCAAAGCGCCATTTCCCAGAAATGCCTCTTAGCCTATGGTTCAGAGGCACTATGTATTTAAGAGCCCTTCCCATTAGAGGAGGTGTCTGTGCAACACCCTTAGTTAGTTATACTACCAGTCTGCTAACTAGTTGTCTGGTCTTGTTATCCTAGTCCATCATCTGAGTCTGCCTCCCATACCTGATTGTCCCTGCTGTACATACCTGTCCAGCCTGCATCAATCACCCCGCCTGTACCTGTCTATACCTGAGTCCGTTACCTGCCCTGGGGTTCAGCTGCCACAGTCACGGCCACTGCCCTGGGAGTGTGTTATGATTCAGGGACCAGGGAGGATCAAATAATGCAGAATCCCAAAAAGGTAACAGGGTGGCTGGAAACGTAATGCACTGCAGACCTAATCCTGACACACAACGAACAGTAGCTGTGGGGCGTGCCTACGATGACCTGGACGCCTTGACAAAGCTGGAGAACTAAATAATCTCACAAATAGAAATATAAGAAAGCTAATCTGCCTTGGAGTAGTCCCCAAAGATAGATAGATAGTCCCCCACATGTAAAGGCTACGGTGATATAGAAAAGCACAATACAAAGCCAAAAAGGACAGATTTCAGCAAAGGTGAGGCCCAAACTATCTTTATAAAGAATGATAGGAAAGAGCAACTGTCTGCAGCCGTAAAAACCCTAATAAATACCAGCACTACTGATATGGAAAAATCCTGAGGTTACTAAACCTCTCCCCCACTGTATCAGCACTCAGATGTTACTGGGATCCAAAAAACACTAATAAAGATGAGGGACTGAATAATACCAAGCATGACAAACACAATACCTTGCAGAATCATGGAGCTAAGTATACAGACACTCCCAGCAGGGAATGGTATCCATTCCACCACGAACTCCACACAGACAAATTAGGAATCATGTATAGTATCAAAGCAGAACAACAACAAAAGGTGGTAAAATAATAGCAGAGGTACAAGACCACTTATCTGAAGGAAGTTCTGGAAGTGAGCAGAGCTGGTTGCAGAATGTCCTGGACACACAGGAGCAATTGACCACCGGCAAGTAACAAGAGAAAGCTACTAAGTTTAATAGCCCAATCTGACCCTGATTGCCAGTCCTCTGCAGGTGTGTCACTTCCATTCCACACATCAACTGCACTGCCAGCACTGCTCCCACAAGAGGGAGCTCCAAACGGGAAAACATATTCACAACAGGAGTGGTACCTGGCATCCGCCTTGTGGTAGGAGCCTAGTTAAGCCCCTCCAGCCAAAGGGTGAACCCGAGTCCCCCCTGTGGACCAGTAGATCTACTACTCCCACTCGCTGCCTCTACACTGGCCATGAGCGTTACAATTACTATTGTGGATAGATACACATTATGGCCTATGTAGCATTTTTTGCCAACTTTAACGTATATCTGGATAATTAATTATATAATTAGGTCTCAGCTTCTTACATCTTCCAGTTACATATGAATCATTACTTTCTATTGGCCTCCTCCCCACGGTGTGCGTTCTCCCTAACCCTGGGTGACTCAAATACCTTTAACTCGTGAATATTTTTACAATATTTTTCGAATCCTAGTTGGTTATTTGGAAAAAACATTATGCAAAAAAATTCCAGTGCATTTTCTGGGATTTTATTTTAATGGTTAACGGCCAGTTTATTTTGTATTTGTTGTCTTTCAGCACTAGGGTCCACGATGGTTTTGGGAGGTGCCATCACAGATGCACCTCATTCCTGGTGATTGCTCTGTTTCTGTACTGGGCTTGCTCTGTATGAACTTTGTCAGTCATACTTCCTGTTTGCTCAGTGTGTTCTTGGCTCCAGTCTGGTGTAAGTGGTCTGACCTTGGCTTATGACCTCTGATCTCTTCCTGACCACATCTCTGTCTGCTCCCTGAATCTTATATGTTCCTTCCCGGCTTCTGACCTTGGACCTCTTCCTGACCACGTCTCTGTCTGCTCCCTGAACCTTATACGTTACCTCCGGGCTTCTGACATCGGACCTCTTCCTGACTACGTCTCTGTCTGTTCCCTGAACCTTGTATGTTACCTACGGGCTTCTGACCTCGGACCTCTTTCTGACCACGTCTCTGTCTGCTCCCTGAATCTTATATGTTACCTCCCAGCCACTGACCTCGGAACTCTTCCTGACTACGTCTCTGTCTGCTCCCTGAACCGTATATGTTACCTCCCAGCCACTGACCTCGGAACTCTTCCTGACTACGTCTCTGTCTGCTCCCTGAACCGTATACGTTACCTCCCAGCTACTGACCTCAGACTGCTTCCTAACTATGTCTCTGTCTGCTCCCTGAACCCTATATGTTACCTCCTGGCTTCTGACCTCGAACCTCTACCTGAGAACGTCTCTGTGTGCTTCCTGAACCTTATATGATACTTCCGGGCTTCTGACCTCGAACCTCTTCCTGACCATGTCTCTGTTTGCTTCCTGAACCTTATACGTTACCTCATGGCTTGTGATCTCGGCTTGTTTGACTACCCTTCTATTCATACTGCTTGTAGTGTCTAGCATAATAAAAACACAGCGTATTATATGTACTAAACACGCTGTCTAAAATATGCTGCAAAAATGCCACATGTAAGCATACCGTAAGGAAAAATAGAATAATGGAAGAAATCATAACTTCCCTGACATCGCACCTGCAGCACAATAATTGGGGATTAGCAGGAAGTAGCCAGATAGAAAGCGGCCTCTGAATTAATGGAATTTAGAAAGAGCACCAAAGAGTCACTAAAACGTTGGCCTTATTTTTTTTACCAATTTTTTTTCCCATTTTCAGGCACATTTTATGGTAAAATGAATGTTGTCAGTTAAAACTATTAATTGCCCCCCCCCCCAAAAAAAAAAAAGCCATCGTATATATATGTCAACAGAAAAAAGTTATGGGTCTTGGAAGGAAGGGGAAAAAGCACAAATACAAAAACACTGAGATATTCTAGAGGCGAAGAAGATACACTGAAAGCAATAGAAAATTAATTTTGCAATCAATTGTTTCATTACAAAATGGAACATTTGTAGTTAAAACCAAAGTAAATACAAATGGATTAATCAGAATTTAGTTCAGGTTTTATGTCAATAACGGCACAAAAGAATGCGTCTATGGGAGAAATCATTATTTGCCTTCACAGAATGAGTGATGTGTGTATGTGAAAGGTGTTGTAGGGATTCAGCGCTGGTCGGCAATGGCCGGGACGCAGTGAAGAGACACACAGGTTCTCAGTCCAAAACTCAGTGTTTTATCCACACTGATAAAGCCCAGTCTTATATCAGACGGGTATGAAAAGCAAAAGTCCAACTTGTCAAACAGCTTATCATAGGTCCTGGACGTGCCATCCGTTCAGGTATGATATTCAAACAAAACCTCCAGCCCAACCACCCACCATCTTGAGAATTTAGGGCTGTCTATTTATGCTGTCCTAATCCTGCAGCTGTGCAGCCCGGGGCAGTGCTCCAAAAATCTGGAGTAATAAAAAAGGTCCAGACCAGGCTTTCACCTCTTCCCTGCTGCTCACCAGTACAAAAGTCACTTGCTAGGAAGAATATATTTCTCATCTACCACCATATCCTTTACTGAGTCCCATACCGCTCCTTTCCTCAACCCTGAGGGGGTGGACACATGCCATGCAGTGGACTATCAGGCTGGCCCACTCCCTCCGGGACTCCTTTATGACCTCCTAGTCAAAGCATCGATTTCACCTCCTCCGGAATGGCTTCCTGCTGAGCCTTAGGCACCCAATACTGCATTAATCTAACGTTGGACTGGGGCTCAGAGACAATGATATGCTGGATTACAGAGGTGCAACCAGGGAGATCGGAGAAAACATCCGTAAGTTATAGAGTCTTCCCTACAGGAAAAGCAGACAGCGAGCTATCCCCACCAAAATGTTCCCTATCCTTCCCAGGCTTCCTAAACTTGATATGGTAGACCTGCTCCCGTTTTCGCCAACCCAGCTGATGAACCTTGTAATTTACTATCCCTACCGGAGTGGAGTCCCCCTTACAGCCAGCACCTCTTCCTTGGGGGCACAAGGTTCTTTCACCACTTCTCTACAATCCAACGTTGCCGATATTCGTACTGATTCACGTTCACCAGATGGCCAAAAGGCAGAAAATTAGGGAAAGTCCCTCCCAACTATTAGTTCATGGTGCAGATTCGAAACCACTTCCCCTTCATGGTATTGCTTCTAGGTCGGGGTGTTTATCATTACCAGTGCAATGGGATAGACTTTTAAGTCCCCGTGGACACATAACACTCCTTCTTTCCCGCCGGTGAACTCAGTGGGAGATACCAGGTTGGCCTGCACCAGGGTCATGAGACTCCTTGAGTCCAGTATGGTCACAACCGGGGTGCCCTCTACTTCGTGACACAAATGTTTATCATTGGGAGCATTTGGGGACCCTTTGAACATACAGGGATTGTCGGTACCCAAAGTACTATATAAACAATACTGTAATACGAGCTCACGTAGCCCATGGTGTGTACTCACCAGATGTCAGAGTCAGCCGGAGTGCAGCTGTTTCCACACACCTCGGAGATTTATAACCTTGACAAATAGTTTTAGTTTCATTTCTAACATCTGACATCTGCAAACTTTCCTGTATTTGTCTCTATTTTAACAGATGAACTGCTCAGTTACATACTTAAAATAGCTAATACAATATTTCATGAATCGAAAAAGGAAAACAGAGGAACTGATGGAGAAAATGAAAAAGAAAAGGAGAAGCTCATTCCATTCCATTCCAAGAAAAAAGTGAACCAAAAAATAAACTTTCCTGGGACAGATTCAGACATGTAGTTTCTTTCGGGGGTATAACATAAAAAACATTCTATAATACTTACCTAACAATCTCGCGGTGGGCCTTATCGGCGTCTCTGTCCTCCGGTGCCGGCGCCGCCTCTTTTGGCCATCTTTGTTCTCCTTCTTCTCTAGCCGCAGTGCATGATGCCTCCGATGTCATCCACACTCGCGGCATTCAGGTCCTGAGCAGGGCAGAACAAAGTATTGTAGTGCGCCTGCGCAGGATCGGCGAATGTGTATGATGTAGTCGCGTCATGCACACAGGCTTCAGAAAAAGGACAAAGATGGCCGAAAGGGGAGGCACCCGTAATGGACAACGTAGACGCCCATAAGGCCAACCGCGCCACCATTAGGTAAGTATTATAAAGTGTTTTTTATGTTATACCCCCAGTCTGGGCTCTTATATACAGCCTGTTAGAATGCTGTATATAAGAGCCCGGTGGTGGTGGCCGCAGCTTATAGGCTAAAAAATTGGTGACAGGTTCCCTTTAAGACACTGAAGTGATCAGGAAGGAGGTCGTCAATGTACAGCCCGTATCTGATAAGTCAATTATGGGGGTGTCCATGCGCTCTTGTTATAGATACAAGTATAAAAACCAGAATGGAAATCTTGATAGACTTCTTTGAAGTTGTCAGTTCGGGTTCTTAGACCCAGGGTGAGACCAAAACTTGTCTTCATAATATGGGCACTTCTTTACTCAATGTTTTGTATCCCGCATTTCAAAAATATATAAAAGTTTCCTGCCTGTCTTTATGGTGTTATTCAAAATCTGTAATGAAAAAAATAGAGATAATCTAAGACCAACCAAGAGACCGTAAATGTTGTGATATTTTACTATAGACGTTTCATTGACATTTGCAAAAAAGACAGATTATAACCTAGAAAAGGTCATCTTTGTGTAATTAACCAAGAGACTTTTATTTGAAGCATAGAAAATTAGAAACATTTGATTTGTAGGAAAAATAAAAAATTATTAAGTGGTTCCTGGCAGATAAAATGTTTTATGTTTGTGCCTATCTTTGGTGCTGCCGTAACAAATATTCCAGTTCTTGTTGATATTGAGGTGGGGCTTTAGCGATGCCCACCACCTTTATTCTTTCGGGGTCCCATATACAATCCTCTTCTAGGCCGCTCTTAACCGCTCCACAAAATGCTGTCACCCAGGCGGTATCGTAGCCATTGTCATGCCATGTCTTCTGCATGGGGTGACCTTGATAATCAATCTTCTTCACCTTGCCCACATTCACGTTAAGTTTCAGGACGACCTGATCCGTTTGGTTGTTTAACGGGTATCGGAGAGCTTTGTTCATGTCTCTACTGACATAGACCCCTCTTCCCAGCATCCCATAACTAGATTGCCGAAATCCAGTCTTGATTATTTCTTTGGCTGCAGAATACATGGTGCCGTGGTACATTACATAGATTTCACTATCCTTTGGCAGATCATCATTACTGCTGGGAATAATTTCCTGAAATCTGGACAAATTCTCCTGTCCCCAAATAACGCTAGCGTAATTCAAAGAAAGTTGAAAGCGAAACGCCATGATCACTACAATAAGTAGAGAAGATATGGTGAGTGGTGTACAGCACCAACCTGTTCAACTATAGGTCAAAACATCTGCAATATACAGGGGAAATATTATAGCTGTAACATACGGTTTCCATATGGGTCTGGATTAAAATTAGTGGAAGTTATCACAGGGTATAAAATGACTAAATAGGTCCACGTACACTGGCCCTCAGACTGGGGTCCATGTGCTGTCCCTTATCTCAGAGGTAGGCTTGATGGTAGCCAGGTCTGAGCCCCCAGCATGACCCTGATTCCTGCCAGAGCACTATTCTTACTCACTCTCTCCTCCTCCCTTGGGGCAGGCTAGACGCACCGTAACAAAGCCCACAAACAACTTGGACAGGGGGAAAAAACTAAACTCGTACACACAGCATACAAACACAAATCAGAGCCAATACGAGTACAGGAGGGAGTAAGGTATAAGGAAGGAAGTAAATGCACAATAGGGAACCTTCCATACAACTCAAACAGCAAACTACGGGTCACAACAAATACATTTGCCACAAAGACCGGAATAGCAGGAGCATAAGCTGGAGCTTTTATCAGCAGGAAACAAACCGACCCCCAAACCTTAAATAGGGAGGAGACAGCCGAATAGGAATTAGTAACCTGAGTCTCCAATAGCCGCCCGCACACAACTCCACAGGAATTAGCTCCTGCAGGACTGGAAAGTAGTGGAAAAGACTCTGCCGACGCCCGGCTGAGGCTGAGCAACCACGGGACCTCAGGTTGATTGCTGGACCCAATGTGAACCTGAACACTGCATGACAGAAGCCTTCACTTTTTGTGGTCAGAAGAATTGGGTGCCCAGGGAAAAAGACATGACGGGTGATCTCAGTATACACACAAGAAACAGAAAATCCTACACAAGACACATCATGTTTGCTCCAAAATATAAATTTTATTAGAAAAATATGCACAACAGGCTCCACACCACCGGGAAGAGACTGTCATGGCTACGTATGAATATCAGTCTCATGGATTGTATCTGGCTTTTGAGCCCTTGTACATATGGTTTGCAAGTTCATCTAAGATTCCTATTGTGGACAGACTCACATTATGGCCTAAATATCATTTTTCGCCAACCCTAACCTGGTATATGTAACTGGATAATTATATAACAAGGTCTCAGTTTCTTATGTCTTTCAAGTTACCCATATAGAATTGCTTTTCCATCGGTCTACTACCCATGGTGTGAATTGTCCCGATCACTGGATGATTCACAAACTTTTCACCCGTTATGAATATTTTTCCAATATTTTTCGAATCCAAGTTGGTTATTTTGAGCAAACATTATGCAACTATTTTCCAGTGCCTTTTGTAGGATTTTAATAGTTAATGGACAGTTTATTTCCAAGTATATAGTTTTTGCACACAAGTTATACACTATTGTAGTTTAGGGTCATGACACAGCCTAAGGGAAGATCCGGCGTGAGGTAAAACACACAACAAAGGGGGGTTTTACCAAGACAAACAAGGGATACACATTTAGAATGGTTGACCCTAATGCTAGTGAGAGGTAAGATGGACACCTCCTCCACTTGTCTGTTGCTGTACCCTGCCCTCCTAGCCAGGCCCTATACAAGTTCCTCTCCTGTTGCTGAGCAGGAACCTGAAGCCCTGAGAGACCCTGCGGTAAGCCCTGGCTAGTGAGTGGGCAGGTAAGGATCACTAGTCCCACCGCTGCACTAAAACAACACACCAAGAGAAGGTAAAACAGATAGGGGGAAAACAACAACAGACTGACTCTAAAAACTAAGAGAAACCAAGGAAAAAATTGTGAAAACATACCCTGCTGTAACTAAATAAAAGCATAGTGCATATAAACATAGGGGACTTAGTAAACACTGTTTTTGATCAAAAAAAGCATAAAGCTATCCCACCAAACGTCAAGGTGTACCCAGTTGGGATAGTACCTACACTCTCTAATATTAAAACCTTACCATGGGTCTAAAATAGGCCACTATGCTTTTATTTAGTTACAGCAGGGTATGTTTTTACAATTTTTTCCTTGGTTTCTCTTTGTCTCATGGCCAGTGTGAACAAGGTCTCACAAGTTCCATGTATACCATCTCATACTCCGGCTCACTTTTTTGTTTTTATGACTCTAAAAACTAGGCTGCAGTCAGGCACCAGTACTGCAGCCTATGCGCTACCAACAGCAAGGACTCCAGCAGCTCCTTCCACCTCCAGGCCCAGGATCCAAATGGAAAGAGAATAACCGGCACCCTCTGCTGGAAGCAAAGGGTATATAAATGGACTGGGAGTGGTCCCAAACCAAAAACACCTGATCGGGAGTCAGAAGCTGCTGGCAAGTAAAACTGACATTAACCCTTGCCATGCCCCAAGAAAGAAAGCACTTTTAATATGTAGAATCTCAGATGACAATGAGTGACTCTAGTCAAAATACAGAGAGACGGCCGTGACAGTTACATGATATAATTTTTGTATTTGCTATACTTTCTGTGCAACCACATTTGATTAATTTGCAGATATATCAGTCGTCAGTTTGACGGCGGCAGCGCCACATTGATAATATAGCACGGTCATTCTCATTCACTTTGCAATGATATAGTCACATAGCGTTATAAGTGACACAAATCTTTAAAATGCAAAAATATTTTATAAATATTATTATAAATATTATATTATGTCAGATCGGCAATGCGACCTGGAATATGTATGGGTAGGGTGTGCTACAATTATAAGTATATTAGAAAGATGTGACCGATCGCGAGATCTAACCTTGGATTCCTTGAGATTGATGAGATTGATGATCGTCCCGTCAGGAATAACCTCTGATATCCAGGAACTAAAATACAGAATTCATAATAAAGATAATAACAAAAGAAAAGACAAAAGAGAAAATATCTAGGAGGCTCCACAATGGAGTTATACATTGTTTCTAAATGATAAAATTCTTAAAAGTTTTCATCTTAATACACAAAACAAATAACAAATTAAGAATATTATCTTTCTCTTTTCACAAACGTGAATAAATTGATAAACTATTACTATACACTATTCTCCCCATCACATTATTTTCCATTACTTCTAGCTTCTACTTCCACGTATGTTTCGTAATCCATGGATCCCACATATAGATACTTCTGTCCCGCAGGGTTCATAGGACAGATGGAATATTTACTAAAATATTAAAGCAAATCTGTCACTAGGATTTTCTCTTGCAAGGTACGGCCACTACCAGTAAGCCCTTATATACCTTATTTCAGAATACTGTATATAAGAGCCCAGGCTGCTTTGTATAATGTGAAAAAGACCTGTATTGCACTCACCTAGGGGGGCGGTCCGGTCCAATGTGTGTCACTGCTCTCCGCTCCGGCGCCTCGTCTTTGCTGCGATCTCCGTTTTCCTTCTTCTGAGTCCTGTGTGCATGATGTGTCCTACATTATGTACACTAGCCGGTATTGCACTCCTGCGCACGCGCACTTCTCTCTTCCCTACTGAGGGCAGAGCAAATTACTGTAATGCGCAGTCACTGGGAAAGGTCATAAATCGCCCACGGATGCACACTACAATACACTGATCTGCTCTTAGCGAGGCAGATCAAAGTGAGCCTGCGCAGGAGCGCAATGCCGGCCTGTGTGGATGACGTAGGATGTACCATGCACCCAGGCTTCAGAAGAAGGAGGATGGAGATCGCAGCAGAGAGGAGGTGCCACAGCACCAGTGAGCAGCGACACCCATCGGACCGGAGAGCAGCGACACCCATCGGACCGGAGAGCAGCGACACCCATCGGACCGGAGAGCAGCGACACCCATCAGACCGGAGAGCAGCGACACCCATTGGACTGGAGAGCAGCGACACCCATTGGACCGGAGAGCAGCGACACCCATCAGACCGGAGAGCAGCGACACCCATCAGACCGGAGAGCAGCGACACCCATCTGACCGGAGAGCAGCAACACCCATCGGACCAGAGAGCAGCGACATCCATCAGACCGGAGAGCAGCGACACCCATCGGACCGGAGAGCAGCGACACCCATCGGACTGGAGAGCAACGAAACCCATCGGACCGGAGAGTAGCGACACCCATCGGACCGACGGATGCACACTACAATACACTGATCTGCCCTTAGCCAGGCAGATAAAAGTGCGCCTGCGCAGGAGCGTAATGCCAGCCTGTGTGGATGACGTAGGACGTACCATGCACCCAGGCTTCAGAAGAAGGAGGATGGAGATCGCAGCAGAGAGGAGGTGCCACAGCACCAGAGAGCAGCGACACCAATCGGACCGGAGAGCAGCGACATCTATCGGACCGGAGAGCAGCGACACCAATCGGACCGGAGAGCAGCGACACCCATCGGACTGGAGAGCAGCGACACCCATCGGACCAGAGAGCAGCGACACCCATCGGACCGGAGAGCAGCAACACCCATCGGACCGGAGAGCAGCGACACCCATTGGACCGGAGAGCAGCGACATCCATCGGACTGGAGAGCAGCGACATCCATCGGACCGGAGAGCAGCGACACCCATTGGACTGGAGAGCAGCAACACCCATCAGACCGGAGAGCAACGACACCCATCTGACCGGAGAGCAGTGACACCCATTGGACCGGAGAGCAGCGACATCCATCGGACCGGAGAGCAGCGACATCCATCGGACCGGAGAGCAGTGACATCCATTGAACTGGACCGCCCCCTAGGTGAGTGTAATACAGGTCTTTTTTATATTATACAGAGCGGCCTGGGCTCTTATATACTGTATTCTGGAATACTCAGAAGGAGGACGGAGATCGCACAATATGGAGGTGGCGCCGGACCAAGAGCCATCGGACCGGACCGCCCCCTAGGTTACTATTATAAAAGTGTTTTCTATGTTCTGCAGAGCGACCTTGTCTCTTATATACAGTATTCTGGAATGTTGTATATAAGAGCTCACTGCTGGTGCCTACAGCTTATAGGGGACAAATCTCATGACAGGTTCCCTTTAAGTTAAATTTACCCCCATACTCTATAAACGCTGAACTAGCCGCTGCCTCTATGTGGTTTGTGCCGCACTGAGGGATATGGGTATGTTCACACCTGTTTTTGCACCAATCTTTTTTTGCACCAAAAATCAGAGTGGTGGCAGGAAAAATGCTGCTCACAATATATGTGTTTTTGTATTTTTATGATGTCTTTTTGCAGCGCTTTTTACCCATTTGTATATAGGCGAAAAGCGCTGCCAAAAACGAGGAAAGAACTGACATGTTGCATCTTGGCTGGGTTCAATATAAGCTTGTAAGAAAAGAAACAGCGTATGTCTTATGTCTTTTCCGAAATCTCATAGATTCTGCCTATACGGTAAAACACTGCGTATCTTCTGCATCAAATATGATGCTAAAATCTGCTGCAAAAACGCCACATGTGAACATACCTCAAGACAGAATAATGGAAGAAATTATAACTTCCCTGACATCCCACCTGCAGCACAATAATTGGGGATTAGCAAAGAATAGTCGGAAAGAAAGGGTCATTTTAATTAATGGAATTTAGACTAAACCATCGAAGAGTCACCAAAACGTTGGGCATTTTTTACCATTTTTTTTACCATTTTCAGGCACATCTTATAGTAAGAGCAAAAACAGGAGAACAAGTATAGTATAGCATGCAAATATTTTTATTGGAATAAATAAATCAATTTTCAGTCATGTGACAAAATTTGTATAAACAAAATCAGACATAAATAAGACAAAGGGACAATGAGCATGTATAATTCATGGTAGCGGCATGTCATAGGCAATAAAGGGGGTAAAAGGTGGGCTAAAAATACCTGGTATATATTAATGATAAAGTGCATGTGCAAAGTCCCAAAATATGGTGGCAAGGAATGGTACGGACAGGATCAAAATAATCTTAATCCTATAGTAATCATATAGTGTTAGTATAGAGGTATTATGAGTCTAACTCCATATTAAGGGTAAATAAAATCCAGGATTACACAGTATATAATGGTAGGATAGACCACCTCCCCTCCCACACACAATAGAGACCCCAACGTACGTTTCGCTTATATTATCAATATTGCCATATAAATAAGCCAGCTTACTCAGGGGGAAAAATGGTAAAATGAATGGTGTAATTTAAAACTTATAATTGCCCCCACCCCCCCAAAAAAACACACAAGCCATTGTATGATTATGTCGACAGATAAAAAGTTATGGCTCTTGGAACAAAGAAAGAAAAAAACACTAATACAAAAACTGACCACAGAGAGAAGGAGCTGAAGGTAAAATCTCAATGGCTTCAATTGTAAAAAACAACTGTGATATTCTAGAGGTGAAAAGAAACAGTGAAAGTGATAGAAAATTAATTGTGCAATCAAATGTTTCATTACAAAATATAACATTTGTATCTTAAACCAAAGCAAATACAAATGGATTAATCAGGATTTAGTGCTTTATTCCAACTTCTGCAAAGAATGCGTCTATGTAAGAAATCATTATTTGCCTTCACAGAATGAGTGATGTGTGTATGTGAAAGGTGTTGTAGGGATTCAGCGCTGGTCGGTAATGGCCGGGGCGCAGTGAAGAGACACACACGGGTTCTCAGTCCAAAACTCAGTGTTTTATCCACACTGATAAAGCCCAGTCTTATATCAGACGGGTATGAAAAGCAAAAGTCCAACCTGTCAAACAGCTTATCATAGGTCCTGGACGTGCCGTCCATTCAGGTGTTATTCCCAGAAAACTTGCGTCAGTTTTCCAGCCCAACCACCCACCATCTTGAGAACTTAGGGCTTTCTATTTATGCTGTACTAATCCTACAGCTGTGTAGCCCGAATGTTGCTCCAAAAACATGGAATAACAAAAAATGTCCAGGCCAAGGTTTGACTTCTTCCCTGCAGCTCACCAGTGCAAACGTCACTTGCTAGGAGGAATATATCTCCCATCTATCACCATACTCTTTACTGAGTCACATACCACCCTCTTGTTCAACCCTGAGGGGTGGACACATGCCATGCAGTGGACTATCAGGCTGGCCCACTCCCTCCGGGACTCCTTTATGACCTCCTAGTCAAAGCATCGATTTCACCTCCTCCGGAATGGCTTGCTGCTGAGCCTCAGGCACCTAATACAGCTTTAATCGGATGTTGGCCTGGGCTCAGTGACAATGACATGCTAGATTACTGAGGTGTGTCCAGAGATATCGGAGAAAACCTCCAGAAGTGATGGAGTCTTCCCTACAGGAAAAGCAGACAGCGAGATATCCCCACCAAAATGTTCCCTTTTCCTTCCCAGGCTTCCTAAACTTGATATGGTAGACCTGATCCCGTTTACGCCAACCCGGCTGATGAGCCTTATAATTTACTGTCCCACCGGAGTGGATTCACCCTTACAGCCTGCACCTCTTCCTTGGGGATACAAGGGTCTTGCACCACTTCTGTACAATGCAATGTTACTGATATTCATACTGATTCACGTTCACCAGGTGGCCATAGGACAAAAAATTAGGGAAAGTCAATGCCAACTATTAGATCATGGTGCAGATTCGAAACAACTTCCCCCTCCAATGGGGTATTTATCATTACTAGTGCAGTGGGGTAGACTTTTAGGTCCACATGGACATACAAAACGCCATATTTCTGGTCGGTGAACTCAGTGGATGATACCAGGTTGGTCCACACCAGGGTCATGAGAGTCCAGTAGGTCCATAGCCGGGGTGTCCTCTACTTTTACTTGACACAAATATTTATCAATGGGAGCATCTGGGGACCCTTTGAACATTTAGGGACTGTCGGTACCCAAAGTACTATATATATACAATACTGTAATACGAGCTCGCACAGCCCATGGTGTGTACTCACCAGATGTCAGAGTCAGCCGGAGTGCAGCTGTTTCCACACACCTCGGCCTTTTATAACCTTGGCAAATAGTTTTAGTTTCATTTCTAACATCTGAAAACTTTCCTGTATTTATCTTTATTTTAACAGTTACATACTTAAAAGAGCTAATTATATATTTCATAAAACGAAACTGGAAAATAGAGGAACTGATGGAGAAAATGAAAAAAGAAGCTCATTCTATTACATTCAAAGAAAAAAGTGAAAAAAATAAATTTTCCTAGGACAGACTCAGACGTGTAATTTCTTTTCAACTATCTTGAGACACTGAAGTGAACAGGAAGGAGGTCGTCAATGTACAGCCCGTATCTGATGAGTCTATTATGGGGGCGTCTGGGCGCTCTTGTCATTGATACAAGTATAAAAACCAGAATAGAAATCTTGATAGACTTCTTTGAAGTTGTCAGTTCAGGTTCTTAGACCCGGGGTAGGACCAAAACGTTTCTCCGTAATATGGGCACTTCTTTACTTAATGTTTTGTATCCCGCATTTCAAAAACATATAAAAGTTTCCTGCCTATCTTTATGGTGGTTTTTCAAAATCTGTAATGAAAAAGATGGGGAAAAACTAACACCAACTAAAAGACTGTAAACATTCTCATATTTTACTATAGACATTTCAATGACATTTGCAAAAAAGACAGAAAAAAATGGAAGATGTAATAAAGTCATAATATTTGGCCAGAGTACATGAACATCGGACTAATAAATCTACAGTATATGAGCGTTGGACATCCTCTATTCGGAAATCATGGGCTTATATGCATGGGATTGATAGTAGTGTCAGTCTTTGCTGATGACACCAAACTATGTAGGATATTAAAAACTGACCTTGATAGTACAATATTACAAAACGATCTGGATAAGATGTCAGAATGGGCAGATACTTGGCAAATGAGATTTAATGTTGATAAATCTCACTTGCCAAGTATCTGCCCATTCTGACATCTTATCAAGATCGTTTTGTAATATACTATCAAGGTCAGTTTTCAATATCCTACATAGTTTGGTGCCATCAGCAAAGACTGACACTTTACTATTAATCCCATCCATATACGCTCATGATTTCCAAATAGAGGATGTCCAACGC
Organism: Anomaloglossus baeobatrachus; assembly: GCF_048569485.1. Classification (NCBI taxonomy): domain Eukaryota; kingdom Metazoa; phylum Chordata; class Amphibia; order Anura; family Aromobatidae; genus Anomaloglossus; species Anomaloglossus baeobatrachus. The sequence continues at coordinate 177,578,930 of NC_134363.1, read as the reverse complement.
TCATATACTGTAGATTTATTAGACAGATGTTCAGGAACTCTGGCCAAATATTATGGCTTTATTACATCTTCCATTTTTTCTGTCTTTTTTTTGCAAATGTAATGCACCTAGGATGGAGTAATCCTAAAGCTACATATACATTAACTGGAAGTATACTGAGAACTACAGAACAGGAGAAAGACTGGGGGATTCTGGTTACAAATAAGCTGAGCAGCAGCACTCAATGTCAGGCAGCAGCTGCTAAAGCAAACAAGATTCTAGGGTGTATAAAAAGAGAGATTAGATCCCATGATCCCAATGTATTGTTACCCCTCTATAAATCACTTGTAAGGCCACATCTGGAATATGGGATCCAGTTTTGGGCTCCACATTTTAAATAGAACATTCAGAAGTTAGAGTCAGTTCAAAGGCGGCAACTAGACTATTACAAGGAATGGAGGCCGCCCGTATGATGAGAGGAGGAGAAAGACGTCTCAGAGGAGATCTCATTTATATGTATAAATACATGTGTGTTCAATATAAAGGACTGGCACATGACTTATTTCTTCCAAAGACAATACTAAGGATCAGGGGGCACTCACTGCGAGTGGAAGAAAAGCGATTCCGGCAGCTAAATAGGAAAGGGTTCTTTACAGTTAGAGCAGTCAGACTGTGGAATGCCCTACCACAAGAGGTAGTAATGGCAGATTCTATAACAGCTTTATATCAGGGCTGGATGATTTCCTCAGTACACAACATTGTCGGGTATAAATGATTAAATGATAAAATCTATAATTGGTGGAGGAAGGTGAACGAGATGAACCGGGGGCTTTTTTCAACCTATGTAACTGTAGCTATATAGAGAAATTGGCGTCTTCCACTCTTCTCGGAAGTCTTGCATCAAGATTTTGGTGTGTGTTTGTGCCAATCTGGTGCTCATTCAGCCAAAAGATTATTTGTAAGGTGACATCAGACGAGAAGTCCATTTCTAGTTCCCGACTTGTTCCCAACTAATTCATCCTTCAGATGTCAGGGTACTAAAGCGTCTCCATGAAATCAGGTTATAGTATCCATTACTGTACCCTCTGTGTACACTTTATATGTACAGACAGTTATATCATGACACATATTTTATCAAATAAATTTTAATCAAAATGAAATAATGAAAATTTAAAGCCCCCCCAAAACTGCATAAAAGAAAATAAAAAAATAATATAAACATTAAAAAAATGATAATATATAATATAAAATGTATATATATTTTATGCTATATATTCTAATATATTATAATTTATAATATAATATACTATATTATATATTGTATTACATATTTTTATATATATATAATAATAATATTAAGTTTTATTTCTACAGCGCCAAAATATTCAGCAGCGCTTTAATATATATATATATATATATATATATATATATATATATATATATACATATATACATTAAAAAAAAACCTTCAACTTGTCTTTAAGGAGTTAAAATGTAGTTGCGAGACTCCCCATACGTTAGCTTTTTTTTCCATGAAACTTCTGGGCATGGATTTTAGTTTCATTTTCTTGAAACTTTACAACCTGGAAACTCCTGTCGTAAAAAAAAATAAATATTTCCTTCCAAGGTCTAGGTCAAAGTAATAAACCTTCTTCATGAACACATGATGCTTTGTGCATTGTTTCATTAAGGAATAACAATACTGACAGTCGTCCAAGGCAAATCTTGCATATCAAAAATTTAGGCCAAAATATACACTGCAAGGTCCAGATAGTGACCGACATCAGACTCCTGTTAACTCCTATTACCCCGTGAGGAAGAGTTGGCGAAACGCGCGTTGGAGGTTGAGGTGCAGGATAAGCAGTGTTTATGAGTTGTTATAGACCTTCATAATCTATTTGTATCTACTCTATGTTTGACCTGATATGACCTAATCTGCATTTATTATTATTTGAACACTGACTGAATATTCTTGGATACAGGTAACATATATCTTTGTACCGTGTTAGCCAGTAGATAGAAAAAAATTGTTTAAAAAACTGAGTATTCTCAGTGGTTGATACATTTTAATGGCTAACTTCATGTCTAATTAAGAGACCTGATTAGTCTCCAAAGTTTGCTATTTGCTATTAGTTAGCCATTAAAAGGTACTATAATATATCACTTTAGGTATGGGGAAGTCCCAAGCGAATAGCGGCACCTATGCGCTGAGCCGCATACCTGACTCTAGGTATCCCTAGTACTGATCCCTGGGATCTTTCACCACCCTAGATAGGTTCCTCACCTATGCGTCCAACCGGATACTTGACCCTAGGTATCCCTAGTGCTGGTCCCTGGGATCTCTCACCACCCTAGATAGGTTCCTCACCTATGCAGTGAGCCGGATACCTGACCCTAGGTATCCCTAGTGCTGAGCCCTGGGATCTCTCACCACCCTAGATAGGTTCCTCACCTATGCGTCCAACCGGATACCTGACCCTAGGTATCCCTAGTGCTGGTCCCTGGGATGTCTCACCACCCTAGATAGGTTCCTCACCTATGCAGTGAGCCGGATACCTGACCCTAGGTATCCCAAGTGCTGAGCCCTGTGATCTCTCACCACCCTAGATAGGTTCCTCACCTATGCGTCCAACCGAATACCTGACCATAGGTATCCCTACTGCTTGTCCCTGGGGTCCCTCTCCACCCTAGATAGGTTCCTCACCTATGCGCCAAGCCAGATACCTGACTCTAGGTATCCCTAGTGTTGGGCCCTAAATAGGGATGGGATGAGCTCTTCGTCATCCCCACTAAACATATAGACCAGGGAGACACACAAGGGGAAAAGAATGAGCTACTTATCATAGATGACTCTGGTAGACGTTCAGTAAAGTTTTCAGCAATGACACCACAGAGGAGTACAAGCCACCTGCTTGCAACCAAGGCTTGATGAACTGAAAATATTACCAGCACCAGTCCAAAGAAGGAAAGGGTATTTAAGCATCAATATAATACTGATGATCAGCAGCTGGGTGGAAGGCGAGCTCCTGCTAGGTCCAAAAGGGAGAGGGAGGAATCCAGCAGGAAAGCTACCTATACCAATGAATAATGACAGCAGGAACAATGGAAAGTTGGAGAGCACATGACCGTCTGTCACCCGTGACAGTATTAACCACTGAAAATGCTCAGTTATTTTAATCAATTTTTGCCTGTTCTTGGATATACATTTTTGATGTGGTACTCCGCTATGTAGATCCTATTATAAATTAATATCTCTATGATTTATTTTGCACTAGCACTTTATTAATGGCTATTTCTTATATTGGTTTCTGAAGTATTTTATTTTACATCCTATATTATATTCACTTTATGCTATTTGGCCATTGTATCATGTATATCAATAAGACCCACATCATGGATAATTGTATTTATTAACCCCTTTACGAACCTGCGGTATTTCCGGCACATCTGGTGATCTGATCAGCAAAGATGTGTGGCTAACAGGCACAGGTGGATCAGAAATCCACCCACACCTATTAGCTCTTTAGATAGCGCTTTCAAACACTGACAGCACAATTTAAATGCCCACTGCGGGGATTGCGCCGTTCCCCGCAGGCATCGGCAGGCCTGTGATGCAATCACAGAGTGCCAATGTGTTGTCACGGTAGTGCGGGGTCAGCTTATGATCCCAGATGCTGTCATGAATCCCTTCCTGTGAGCCGACACAGCGCCGCCATTCACAGAAGATGAGCATTTCTGCTGATCAGAGCAATGCTGCTCTGATCAGCAGAAATGCACAGGCGATCGGACTGGGCAGTAATAAAGTCCTTTAGGGAGACTAGTAAAATAAATCACAAAAAGGTTTTAAAAAATATGAAAAAATAAAAGTTCAAATCACTCCCCTTTTGCCCCACCATAATTTGCAAAAAAAATCTTAGCAAATCAGATGCGGTGATTTTTTGGATTTGTTTTCTCATTTTGTCTCTCATAGTTGTGGTCACCTATGATGTCAATTACAGGCTAACCTCATCTTTATATGGGAGAACTTGCACAATTGGGGCTGACTAAATACTTTTTTCCCCACTGTATTTAGAGATAGTTATATTATGACATACATTTTATCAAATAAATTTTAATCAAAATTAAATAATAAAATGTAAAGACCCTCTCCCCCTCCCCCGGGTCAGACTAAAACTGTCTAAAAAAAAATCAATAAATATTAAATAAATAGTATAAACATTCAGAAACTAATTAAAACATAAACATTCTACATTGTGTCCTGAAGGAGTTAAAGTGTAGTTGCGACGCTCCCCGACGTCAGTTTTATATTTTTTCATGTAACTTCTGGACTTCTGGATTTCAGTTTCGTTTTCTTGAAACTTTATAACCTGGAAACTCCAGATTGTAGAGACAGGAATTTTTCCTTCCAAGGTCTAGGTCAGAGTAATAAAGCTTCTTCATGAACCCGGATGCTTTGTAATGGTGCAAAGATGAGCAGATTGTTTGAATTTATCATTAATGAGCTTCGTAGAGTTCCCTCCCCCCCCAAGAGTTTGATCTGCGGCAAACAACTTGGTGCAAATCTCACCCGTACTGGGGAGAAAGACTTTAGATGATGTTGAATAGAACATGTAAATTCCACCTGTCAGGCACACCAGTGGGCTGCTTAAGCAGGAATAGGGCCGCCCTCCTAGGGGTCAGGCAGGGAGGTGGGAGGTGTCAAGTCAGAACAGTGGTAGCCCTCGAGCTGAGAGGAGCTAGGAGGAAGCTGGGAGTTGTAGCTCCCAGGGGAAGCAGACTAGGTCGCTGACGGTGGTCTGGACCTAGAGGAGTTGGACTCCCGGTCACAGGGGATTGAGGCTAGGTGCCTGGAACCTGTCTTGGAGGACGGTCAGCAGCCTGGGCCTAATCACGGGTCCGGGACCGAAGGCACGACAGGGTACATGGACCCTAGGTCAGGGAGAAGCTTCAGGCAACTCGGCAATTAACCTGCAAAGGACAGGACCTCTCTGGACTGTTCCCACGAAGCTCCGAGATCGGGGGCACTAGCGCAACGAGGGGGATAGGGCTTTCCAAACAAGCGGCCCACTGAAATCCCAAGTGTGAGCCCCTGAGAGCAAGCTCTTCTACTTAGCCACAGTGGGGAGCGGGGCCCGGAAAGCTTTAGGCTGACGGGCCACAAAGGACACTCTAAATTCTGTGCCAGGAGGCAGGTCACGGACCACCAGGCGGTACTGCAGGGGACGGGACCCGGACGAGCTCCCCTCGGGAGACAGCGGCAGTCAGAGATTTGGTTTACCATATTGTCAGCGTCTGCTTTATTGCCGAGTGAGTACCTGATTACCCCTGCAACCAGCGAGCCTGCGCTCTCCCTGCACCCTACTCCACCATCCAGAGTCCCAGGGTAATCCCCTACCCATGGAGGGTCACGTCACCTAGCTGCCCCCACGCCATCACCCCAGGTACTCCCAACGGCAGCGGCGGTACTCCCAATTCCTGTACACCATGGGTGGCGTCACGAATTATATCTCCCCTGTAAATAGCCCCTTGTTCATTTGAGTGTAGCCCCTAGCCCTTGGGTCCGGAGACCCTCGAGCCACGAGTAGCGACACCTGGCTGCAGCGGTTCGACCGCTGCAGCAGGGCGGCACACCTGGAAAGTCTGGAAAGCCATGAGAGGACACAGAGGACCCCAATGTTGCTCTGTTCAGGGACTGGAGAACATTTCTTAAAAAGGTTGCACCAAAAAAAGTGAAGTTTTGAAAAGTTTGTTGGGCTGATGGATCTGCCCCAGACTCATGGAACCAAGCATAAAGTTTTTGCACCTTAAATTAGTGCAAAAGTTTTATGACTTTTCCAAGTGTTTTATACCAGAAATTTAGCAAAACTACTTTGATGAATAGGAGTTTAATTTTTTAGTTGGAGGAGTAAAAAATCCAAAAGGAGCAAAATCTGGCAATGTTTGAGAAAGTTTGTAGGAGGAGGAAGTGGCTGCTGGGGCAGAAGCAGAAGCCGGAAGAGAGCAGGAAGCGATAGAACAGGGACAAGTGGAGGAGTCTATGAGTTATGATGTCCCGTGGCTTCTTGTGCGCTGCTTTACTGTTTGCAAGACTAATAGAAGACTATGCAAAAAAAGTGCACAGTATACAGTGTGTCCACCCATATCCTATCCACCGCCATTAACCTGAGAACGGCGGCAGCTATAGGCATAGAAGTGGTGTCTAGGTATAGTAAAGTAGCCATGCTCTACGCAATGAAACCACCTATAGCGCCACCTGGTGGAAAACAACGGAGTTACCATTTTTATTTCGAAAACGGAACGAGATAGAGAAAAAAAGTGAATTACAAAGATGTAGGGCATCATCAATTCAATACGAATTGACACCTTGCATACAGGAATGCTATGATGTGAAACCCATGACCCCCCAAAATATTGAATGCTGGTCACGCATATGGCGCTCATTTAACGTTGATGCTCAAAGTGGCCCCCGTCAGCTGCAATGCACATCTGGCCTCTGGACAGCATACTGTATCTTGCTGCACGTTGTGCAATATGGTAGGCGACACGTTTGCACAAGCATCTGTGATACGTGGTCGTGGGTCCTGCAATGTTGGTGGAGGGGTCGCATACACCTGCTGTTTGATGTGACCTCACAGAAAGAAGTCCAATGGGGTCAGGTCAGGTGAGCGGAGGCCACTCCACACAGCCACATACCCAATGACTTGTAGGAAGGTCTCCATGAGGTATCGCTTCACGTCCGCAGCCTTGTGAGTGTTACACGCTCTAATCATAGCATTTCTGTATGCAAGGTGTCGATTCATATTGAATTGATGATGCCCCACAACTTTGTAATTCACTTTTTTTCTCACTCTCGCTCCATTTTCGAGATAAAAATGATAACTCCGTTGTTTTCCACCAGGTGGCGCTATAGGTGGTTTCATTGCGTAGCGCATGGCTACTTTACTATACCTAGACACCACTTCTATGCCTATAGCTGCCGCCGTTCTCAGTTAATGGCGGTGGGCAGGATATGGGTGGACACACTGTATGTAGAGCTCCATTATCACTAAAGTAATAGGCTGCCATAAAGCATATTTGTGCTATTACTGCAGCTGAAGAAAGATGGCCGCCCCATAATCATGTACAGAAAGTACCATTAAACAGCTGCAAACAGGAATCAAACAGATTCAAAGAAAGCAATAAAGAAATGAAGCTGTCAGCATGAGTTTGTAATGTAAAGTAATGGCATGGCTGTAACATTGAATACATTTATATCTTTGGTTTGTAAATCCACTTTGTGCTTGTTTTTTAATCAGCATTTAAAGTTTTCTGCTATTTAGATTTTGGTGCACACGGGCTGGACTGTACACTGCGCCTCCTCCCTGTCTGTGATTCCCCGACCTCTCCTCCAGCCTGTGAGTGACCGGTCTCCTCTGATATCTCAGCAGTGTCCTGTCTCTAAAATCATGTTGTCACTATCATGACACGCAACACATCTTATGGAGGAGAAAACCAAATAAGCAAATTCTAATATCAAGACTGAAAACCCTAAACAAATAGTAAATAGGTGATAGTACCACAGCCCACCTCCTCCCCCTCCTGTTCGATGAACGATACCCTCTATATGTCACAGCTCACTTACTCCTCCTCCTGTACAATGACTGATAACACCTCTATATACAGCAGATAACACAGGATCCACCATTCACAATAGGTGATGTCACAGCTCACCTCCTCCTCCTGTACAATGACTGATAACACCTCTATATACAGCAGATAACATAGGATTCACCATTCAAAATAGGTGATATTGTGCCGCCCCGCTCTCGGCTGCAGCCGAGCCGCTCGGATCCGGGCTCGTGTGTCGGTGGCTTGAGCGCCTCCGGACCCGGGGGTCACTTCGCTCTGAAAGGGGCTGGCGCTTTGAAGGGGGTTTAGGGTTACGGCCGAGGCCGTGGTTTTAGGTTAGAGTTCGTGACGCCACCCACGGGTTGTGGTGAATGTAGGCACCACTGCTGCTGTTTACTAGGCACCCGGGGGAGATGTTGTGCAGCAAAGGTGTTAACCCCCCCGTGGGCAGGGGTGATGGCCCCGGGACCCGTTTGGTGTGATGTGTCGGTGCTTGGCGGTGCAGGGCGAAGCGTGGCCCGAGGGCACAGTTGTACAGTTATAATGTAAAGCGCTGTGGAATTAATAGCACTATATAAATTAATAAAATTATTATTACTATTATTATTACTCACTATTACAGATGCACAAGAGTCTCTGGTAAACCAAAAAGATGGTGGTCGGTGCCCGCAGCCGATTGCGTCTGGTTCCCCAGTCGGGTTGGTGGTCTCCGGCTTTCTCCTGCACCTTCTGTGTAGCTGTGGACAGCCCGTGCTTCAGCAATGGGAGTCCCGCTCCCCGGCGTTGTGTGTCAGGAGAGCCCGTTTGCCCGCAGACGCTGGCCCTTTGGATCTCTTAGCATGAGCGGTGGCTTTTATCCCTTTTTGATGGGCTGTTGTCTTCAGTCGGGACTTGGGTGGGAAAGGACCTAAAGTCCAGACTTCAATGAGTTAATTAACGGGGTCCGGTAGTTTCGGGATCTCGTTTCAGGTTCTGAGTACCCCCCCTTTGTGCTCCGGCTTCCAGTCGGTTCCCTGGTTCGGTTCCGGCGGGCCACTACCCTGTCCCGGTCCCTTACGGTTCCACCGAGCCATCTCCCCGGCTCCTGCAGGCTGAGGCCACCGTCTGCCTCCTAGCCAGAGGTGACTGGGCTCCGACCTAGACACCTGGAGTTAGACTGCGTCAGACCTGGGCACAGGCTTGCCTCTGCACTTGAACTTCACTCCTCCACTGTCTAGACTAATCTCAGACTAACTGGCTTTTCCTGCCTCAGGACCTGTGAACTTCTCGGTGGGCGTGGCCAACTGCCTGGCTCCGCCCCCCTGGTGTGGACATCAAGCTCTGAGGAAGGTGACTAGGGTTTTAAGGTTTGGCTATTACCCTTTTTAGGGAACGGGTGTTTGTGCAAGGGCCTACCTGTGACTTCCTGGCTAGTCCAGGGCGGCACAATATCACAGCTCACCTCCTCCTACTGTACAATGACTGATGATACCTCTATATACAGTAGATAACACAGCATCCACCATTCACAATAGGGGATGTCACAACTCACTTCCTCCTCCTCGTGTACAATGACTGATAACACGTCTATTTACAGTAGCTAACACAGGATGCACCATTCACACTAGGTGATATCACAGCTCACCTCCTCCTCCTCCTGTACAATGACTGATAACACCACTATATACAGTAGATAACACAGCATCCACCATTCACAATAGGTGATATCACAGCTTACCTCCCAAGACCCAACAGAGCCCTCCGTCTGTCCAGCTGATGATTATCAGTTTTCCTCTTGGTGATTAATACTCCCATCTTCTCTGGACTGGTGCTGGTGATATTATTCCGTTCATTCAAGCTCTTGTTGCAAGCAGATGGCTTGCACTCATCTGTGGTGCTGTTGCTGTTCTTTTGATGAACGTCTACATGAGTCAGCTATGTATAAGTATTTCATGCATTTTCCCCTGTGTGTCCTCCTTGTTGTCTTCATTAGTGCTTAGTGGGGTTCACAAAGAGCTCACCACACCCGTTCCCTATTTAGGCCTCAGCACTAGGGATACCAAGGATCAGGTATCTGGCTCGGCGCATAAATGTGGAACCTATCTAGGGTGGTGAGAGACCACCAGGACCAGCAGTAGGAATACCTAGGGTCAGGTATCTTGCCTGGAGCATAGATATGGAACCTATCTAGGGTGGTGAGGGACCCCGGGGACCAGCAGTAGAGTCAGGTATTCTGCCGGGCGCATAGATGTGGAACCTATCTAGGGTGGTGAGGGACCCCGGGGACCAGCAGTAGGGTCAGGTATCCTGCCCAGCGCATAGGTGTGGAACCTATCTAGAGTGGTGAGGGACCCCGGGGACTAGCAGTAGGGTCAGGTATCCTGCCCAGCGCATAGGTGTGGAACCTATCTAGGGTGGTGAGGGACCCCGGGGACCAGCAGAAGGGTCAGGTATCCTGCCCAGCGCATAGGTGTGGAACCTATCTAGGGTGGTGAGGGACCCCGGGGACAAGCAGTAGGGTCAGGTATCCTGCCCAGCGCATAGATGTGGAACCTATCTAGTGTGGTGAGGGACCCCGGGGACCAGCAGTAGGGTCAGGTATCCTGCCCAGCGCATAGATGTGGAACCTATCTAGGGTGGTGAGGGACCCCGGGGACCAGCAGTAGAGTCAGGTATTCTGCCGGGCGCATAGATGTGGAACCTATCTAGGGTGGTGAGGGACCCCGGGGACCAGCAGTAGGGTCAGGTGTCTTGCTCATCGCATAGGTGTGGAACATATCTAGGGTGGTGAGAGACAGTAAGGACCAGCAGTAGGGTCAGGTATCCTGCCCAGCGCATAGGTGTGGAACATATCTAGGGTGGTGAGAGACAGCAAGGACCAGCAGTAGGGTCAGGTATCCTGCCCAGCGCATAGGTGTGGAACATATCTAGGGTGGTGAGGGACACCAGGAACCAGCGGCAACCTTGGTCAGGGGTCACCATGTCCTCCTTCCCTAGACACAGGGTTTCCCTTCCCATTCTCTTGGTACTTCCCTATACTTAGTATGACAGTTTATTTGGATGACAAACCCAAAAAGGAACCAGACGTCCAGGTAAAAGTCCGTGTTCGGATACGAGACCCAGACACCCAGTGTACGGTATCAACTCCGAGCTTTACAGTTCTGGTTCACTCATCCCTAGTCATTATTAGTTTAATGATGGACAATCCCTTCACTTATCAAATTAGGGAAGAAGTCATTTTACATTCCCAAATCAAACATATCTGAGAAATATTTTACATTTTGGTCTTTTTTTACTGTATGAAGTTTCCCGGGAGGTGATAGCTCCTCTTATGATGATGATGATGATGATGATGATGATGATGCGGCGTGATTTATGATGACACAAAAATTTCAAATAATTTTTATTGAACTTTTTGTTGGGTGTAACTGAGTATTAAATGCATAGTCGCTGACAAATGTAAATATCTTGTCCCTGAGAATTTACTCATCATCATCTGTATACATGGAAAGAAACCTTTGAAGAAATATGTGCACAGAAAATTGTGGAGATCTAGCGATCCCGACAACTTCGATCCTTTTTGGGTCCCAAATACAATCTTCCTCTAATCCGCTGCTCACCATGCCGCAGTACTCCGGCACCCAGGCGGTGTCATACCCTTCATCGTGCCATCTTTTCTGCAGTGGGTGGCCTTGGTAATCGATCATCTTGACCCGACCCACATCCACCCTCAGTTTCAGGATGACCTGATTCCATCGATCTTCTGTAGGATAGCATGAAGCTTTCTCTATGTCTCGGCTGACGTAGACGCCTGCCCCTAACATGCCATCGCCAGATCTCTTAAACCCATCCTGGATTATTTGCAGAGCCGCCTCCAATGTGGTGCCGTGATACATCTTATAAATCTTTCCATTCCTTGGGACTTCATTACTGTGAAGGCTGAATATACGGACGTTGGGCAGGGTCGGGGGTTCCCAATATGCCATGATGCCTACAAAAAAATATATATTATTAGGCTTGTATTGTAAAGCTACTAGATTTGTCTAAAACAGCACATTCGAAGGCACTGGAAGACTCTTCTATAGAAGGTCATCACGTGCAACATTATTCCTGTGCTACATTGCTAGGAACATTATGTGTAGGCAAAATATAGTTATACTATTATTTCATCGTTTAAACACCAAACTCAGTGGTGAATCAAGGGAAGATATTTGAGGCACTTGCCCCTGGCATAACGAGTTAGAGATGAATGAGCAATATAGGTGTGATGACGTGAACCCGGTGTAATGAGACACCAAACCACTAGGTGTCACCAGGCACAGTAGTGGAGTGGATCTGCCGGTAGGTGTCACCAGACACACCTAGTGCGGGGCAGTCAAACAAGCCAGGGGGTTAGAACCAGGAGACAATGTAAATGCCAGAGGGAGATAGAAAAAGTAAAGTCTGTGTGTGAGCTGAGGGTCTGTTAGCCAGGAGGTAGCGTAAGTACAAGGAGAGAGCGGAGCCGAAGTCTGAGAAAGCCGAGGTCGGTACACTGAGAGGTCACGTCAGTACAAGGGAGAGAGCTGAGTCGGAGTCAGTGGACCAGCCAAAGTCAGTAAGCTGAGAGGTCACGTCAGTACAAGGGAGAAAGCTGAGTCGGAGTCAAGGGACCAGCCAAGGTCGGTAAACTGAGATGTCACGTCAGTACAAGGGAGAGAGCTGAGTCAGAGTCAGGGGACCAGCCAAGGTCGGTAAACTGAGAGGTCACATCAGTACAAGGGAGAGAGCTGAATCGGAGTCAGTGGACCAGCTGAGGTCGGTAAGCTGAGAAGTTACGTCAGTACAAGGGAGAGAGCTGAGTCGGAGTCAGTGGACCAGCCAAGGTCGGTAAGCTGAGAAGTTACGTCAGTACAAGGGAGAGAGCTGAGTCGGAGTCAGTGGACCAGCCAAGGTCGGTAAGCTGAGAGGTCACATCAGTACAAGGGGGCGAGCAGAGCCGAGGGTCAAGGAAGTAGCGGGAATAAATCAGAACAATCACTTAGGAACCAGAAACGTACACTGCAAAACAGGAACTATCACTGGCAGCGTTCCGGGTGAAACAGCTCCCAGATAAAGCAGAGCAATCATCCAGAACGAGGCTTCCAATGAACAGACCATCCCCACACCACACAGGACCCGACCAGAACCCAAGGAAAAGTATGAGGCCCAGCATCGGTTCTGGAAGAGAGCAGACCACCGCTGACCAGAATCATGACAATAGGATGTCAATCTCTTTGTGTCAACAGTATATGTGTATCTGGGAAGTAGATTCTCCAAGCTCTAGATCAAGAAGAAGAGGTGGGATATGTAATGCCGCCGGCATCTCTGCATGTTTCCTCACCCTCCCACCAGCAAGGACTCTGGCATGCTCTCTTTCCCAGAAGCGTGGTTGTGTACTCCCTGCTGCTTCTTCCTGCACTCCGGACCTGCATGGCAGAGCTGGAATCGTCGTGGGACCTTGTGTTGATTATATCGGACCTTCAGGGGTATTTTTGCGGTTTATAAAGTGGCGAAAGAGGGTGCTCTTTTGTCTTTTATTTGAAATAAAGGATTTTTTTGGTGTTTGTCTTTATTTCTTTTCACTTACAGACTAGTAATGGGGAGGATCTCATAGACTCCTCCCATTACTAATCGAGGGCTTAGAGGCAGCTGTGATTAACCCCTTATTACCCCGATTGCCATTGCACCAGGGCAATTAGAAGAGCTGAGTAAAGTACCAGTACTGTCGCATCTAATGGATGCTGCAATTCTGGGTGGCTGTAGACTGCTATTTTCAGGATGGGGGGCTCCCAATAAGCACGGGTCTCCCCAGCCTGAGAATACCAGCCCCCAGCTATTGGGCTTTATCATGGCTGGGTATCAAAATTGGGGGGGGCAACACATCGTTTTTTTAAATTATTTAAATAATTTTTTATAAAAAGCCGCATGCGGTTCCTCTTATTTTGATACACAGCCAAGATAAGCACACAGCGCCTGTGATTAGAAGCATCAGATGCTGTCACACACGTTGGGGGTACGTCTGACTGCAACCAACTACAGATGCCGGTGGGCAGGGAAAGCAGTGAATATGTATGAGGCTAATGAGCGGCCCCAGAAGTAAAATGAGCGTCCGCAGGAGCGTACAGCCACACCGGTGACTCGGTAACCATCATGCTTACTCTTACCCCTCTATCCCTTCTACTACCATTTTTAAGCGCTGGATTCTGGCCCCCATAGACTTGTACAGGGATCTGTGACACGCCCAACTCCAGGGCCAGGGGTACTCGTAACCGGGCCGGACTAATCCAGGGACTTCAGCGGTTGCGTGGTACGGCTCTGTGACCTTGGCAGTGTCTTTTAATAAATAAAGGGGGTGATGATAGGAGTTATATTTACAATAACATAAAGTTTGTGACGCCACCTGTGTTTTTTTTTCGGCTAAGTGGGGTGCCGCTTCGTTTTCCCCTGGGGCAGGTGGTGATGGCGCAGCTGAGGTGTTCTTGCTCCCCACAGGTGGAGCGGGGCGCCGGGACAACCATTGGAAAGTCTATTTCGGAAACCCGGTGGACTTCAGGGTGCAGGGTCGGGTTATGGACAATAACGGACAAAGACAGCAGTTTCTTTACGCCCTTCCTTTTACTCTGCAACAACCGGTGAAGTCCTGGGAGACTGGTACAGGTGATGGCAGCGTTCCGGTTGGCCTGGAAGCAGTTGGGGGTATCTCCCTGACCAGGTGAGTATTGAGGCTTTCTCACTACGCCCTTCTTCTCTCCTACAGGACTCCGCTGCGTTAGTCAAACAGAGGCCCTATCTGCTGGTACATGTGGTACTCCCCTTTACCCGTATGGTAGGCAGCACGGGCCCTCTCAGGTGTTGCTCTGCTGGCAGTGGCTCCGGGTCCCTGATGTGTGGCTGTACCTTTGGGGTGTTCTGGGGCCAGGAGACTTGCAGTCCTCCTGCCCTTCGGATTAGGTTATCGTGACTCGAGTACCCTGGCAACAACGGACTCCGACGTCCGGTCTGTGGCGTTTTCTTTTGAGGCGAGCCTGTTCAGCTCCGCTACCCTGAATCTTCCTCCTTTGCCTCTCTGCAAACCTCGCTTTTCTGTGCTCGGCTATTCTAGCCTCAGACCCCAGCTCGCTTGTGCGCACTACTCCAGCTCCTTACTCGATAGTGATGTGTCGGTCGCGAACGATCCGACACAAAGATCCGGCTCCCTGCAGTGACTGACAGGAGCCGGATCCCCAGTGAGAGCCACTAAAATCTCTAAATGGCTCTTTTCGACGCTGAAACCCTGCCCACCCGCGGCTAAACTCCGCCTACTCAACAATCTAATTGGTCGCTTGTAAGTGGGTGGGGTTTTGCCGTGGGTGGACAGGGTTTATAATCTTAAATATGTGTTCACCTGGGGTGAATAAGAAGCCGAGAACGATCTGAAAGGTCCGGCTCTTTTTGGTGAGCGGAGCCATGGGAACCGGATCACCAAAAAGAGTCGGACTGCCCATCACTACTCGAGCTCCTCTCTCTTCAACGGTCAGCTTCCAACTGTCACTCCTCTAACGCCTCCCCCAGGTCAGAGCTTCTGTGAAACTCCCCAGAACATCAAGTTTAGAGCTCCCTCTGCTGGCCCGGAGTAGGAATTGTGTTGAATGTAGGTACTACTGGCCAAGGTACCTACCCCTCTTGCTTCCAGGCTTAGTATTAATGTGACACCCCGACTATATCAGGGTGTCACAGGGAACTGCATCCCTGTCTCTCATGGTGCAGAACCCACCCGCCATGGTTCTGGGTTCCTAACTATTGGTATTGCTCCCATCCGCACTCAAATCCTAACCACACCTCACACCCCAACCTGTCAGGCACTCTAGTGGGTGGTCTAGCTGGAATAGGGCCACCCGCCTAGGGGCCAGTCAGACTGGTAGGAGGGATTTAGTCAGATCAGTAGTATCCCTCAAAGAGTGAGGAGCTGGGGGAGTTGTAGCTGCCTGTGTGACCTTGGTTGGGTCGCAGACAGTGGTCTGGGACAAGAGGAGTCGGAGACCCGGTCGTACGGTAGTGGAAAAGCGTGCTTAGACTTAGTTTTGGAGAACGGTCGGCACCAGAACGTCCAGTAACCGAACCGGTACCGAGCATGGCGGGGTACAGGACCCTTGATGGGGGAGTAGCTTCACGCAACCTGATAATTAACCTGTGGAGGATAGTCTCTTTATGAACTTTCCCCAAGCGCTCAGAGATTGAAGGCATCAGCACAACGAGGGGGATAGGGTTTTCCAGCTTATGCGACCCACTGAGATCCCAAGTGCCAGCCATCAAGAGCATTGGTCCACTAACTATAGGGAGTGGGACCCTGACAGCTTCAGGCCGACGGGTCACATAGGAACATTCACAATTGTGCATGGAGGTAGGCTCTAGACCACTAATCAGTACCAGTGGGGACGGACACCCGGACGGGCTCCCCAGAGTGGCAGCGGTACCCGGAGACTTGGTTTACACCTGTGTCAGAGTCGGCTTAGGCTACTTTCACACTTGCGTTGAACGGTATCCGTTGCATTGCGTTGTGTAACGGATGCAACGGATGTGTTGCATATAGTGACACAACGGATGCAACGGATGCTGCAAAACAACGCAATTCGTTTTGATTTTTTTTTTTTTTTTTTTCCCGGTTTTACCAGCGGCAGACTATAGTGAACGATCAGCTGATCGTTCCCTGCAGCCGGCCGCTGGGTGATCAGCTGATTGCTCCCAGTAGCCGGCCGCCGGGTGATCAGCTGATCGCTCCCGCCCGCCGGGTGATCAGCTGATCGCTCCCGGCTGCCGGGTGATCAGCTGATCGCTCCCTGCAGCCGGCTGCCGGGTGATCAGCTGATCGCTCCCGGCCGCCGGGTGATCAGCTGATCGCTCCCTGCAGCCGGCTGCCGGGTGATCAGCTGATCGCTCCCGGCCGCCGGGTGATCAGCTGATCGCTCCCTGCAGCCGGCCGCCGGGTGATCAGCTGATCGCTGTCACTTGCCGGCGCCCGGGCATGCCGGCGGGCGGGCGCTCAGCTGAGCGCTGTGACTTGCCGGCGGCCGGGCATGCTGGTGGCCGGTCATTCAGCTGAGCGCTGTCGCTTGCCGACGGCCGGGCGCTTAGCTGAACGTTCGGCCACCGCGAGCCAAAATAAAGTTTGATTTAAAAAAAAAAAAAAAAAAAAAAAAAAAGAGCATGCGCAGTGAAATCCAGAGGATTCCGCTGCTCAAAATAACGTTACATGCTGCGTTCCTCCCGCTGGGCGGAAGCAACGGAGCGTCGCCCAGCGGAAGCAACGCAGCTCCTTTTGGTACAATCCGTCAACCATACAAGTCTATGGGAAACAGCGGAATCCGTTAACGGATTCCGCTGTTTCCCAAAAGGGCGGATTGTAACGGAAGGAAAACAACGCAAGTGTGAAAGTACCCTTATTGATCGTACCAACATCTTCACAACCTGAGTGAGTACACTGCCCTCCCTGCGTCCTGCCTGCCCAGCCAGCCTGCACAACACCCTGCACCATCTACTACCGACCCTCCAGAGTCCCCTACCCGTGGAGGGATCATCATCTGGCTGCCCCGCTTCATCTTCCCCCGGGTACTCCCATCGGCAGCGGCGGTACTCCCCTTACCGCGAACCACGGGTGGTGTCACAAACTAAATCCCCTATAAATATTCGCCCTCTTTTACATTGAGTGGCCGCGCAACCCCGGATCCAGGGACACTCAAGCCACAGTCAACCCCCGGATCCGAGGAGTCCGACTGCTGCAGGGGCGGCACACCTCCCGTTGTGGGGCAACACTACTATGGCAACCAGACCACTAGGGTGCTACACCTGCATCTGACCAGATACCTGGGATCAGTTCCGGGTCGGGACCGTTTTTTTTAATTTTATCCGGTTAGATCCGTCGATCCCAGGTATCTGGTGTACGCCCAGCACTAAAACACTGGTCAAAAAAGCAGACAGAAGTGACACGCTGCTTCTTTTTTCTGCACCCAAAACTGCAAGGGAAAGAGAAGCGACGTGTGCACAGCCTTTCTGCATTCCCATAGACTTTTCTGGGGAAGGAAAGGCCTGCAGATATGGGCGATAAACTGCACCAAAAACCACGGCAAAAATACGCAGCGTGTACACAGGGCCTTAAAGGGAACCTGTCAGCAGAAATTTTGCTTTAAACCTAAAAGTTTCCCCTTCTGCAGCTCGTGGGCAAGGTTCCTATAGTTTTTGTGCCCCCTTTTAAACCAAATTAAATATTTTATAAAGTTGTACCTTTTGGTATGCAAATCTTCTAAATTATCCTTGGGGGCGGGCTGCCTGGTGTCCGTTACTGTCCCGCCTGCCGATTTACGCCGTCCCCCAACGCTCCATTTCATACCTCAGGACGCCGCCCAGTGCGCCCGAGGTCTTGCGCATGCGCCGTGCGACTGTACCGGGACTGTGCACTGTGTGACCGCTGGTGACGTGTTGCGCAGGCACGAGATTATGGGCGGTGCTGTGATTGTCATCAGCAAGTGCCCGCCCATAATCTCGTGCCTCCAGCGTTCTGCGCAAGCGCTGGCCATATGATTTGACGTCACCTCTCGTAACCGGTGGTGTCCTGCTCCGCTCCTCCCATCCATTTCCTGCTCCAGGGCAAGATGGGAAAGAGGTGACGTGGGGCCATATGGCCAGCGCTTGCGCAGAACGCTGGAGGCAGAGAGGAAAGAGCGGGCACGAGATTATGGGTGGGCACTTGCTGATGACAATCACAGCGCCGCCCATAATCTCACGCCTGCGCACACGTCACCAGCGGTCACACTGTGCACATAGTGCACAGTCCCGGTACAGTCGCATGGCGCATGTGCGGGACCTCGGGCGCACTGGGCGGCGTCCTGAAGTATGAAATGGAGCGTTGGGGGACGGCGTAAATCGGCAGGAGGGACAGTAACGGACACCAGGCAGCCCGCCCCCATGGATAATTTAGAAGATTTGCATACCAAAAGGTACAACTTTATAAAGTATTTAATTTGGTCTAAAAGGGGGCACAAAAACTATAGGAACCTTTCTAGAATGCAGCCCACAAGCTGCAGAGGGGGGTTAGGTTTAAAGCAAAGTTTCTGCTGACAGGTTCCCTTTAATGTAAAGTGAGATGGCCGCTCTCAGGAAGGTCCTGGTGCAATT
This sequence comes from Anomaloglossus baeobatrachus, assembly GCF_048569485.1. Taxonomy (NCBI): domain Eukaryota; kingdom Metazoa; phylum Chordata; class Amphibia; order Anura; family Aromobatidae; genus Anomaloglossus; species Anomaloglossus baeobatrachus. Next base: position 177,560,195 of record NC_134363.1, on the reverse strand, counting down.
CTATGTATTGTAGGTGCACAGACTCCTGAGCTGGTCTCATCTGTCTTATATGATCCTGGTCCATGCTGTCTACAGCTGAGACTTTGGTGCTTTGTGTCATGGACTCTCTCCTACCTGCTTCCTCAGCTTCTTTAAGCTCTATCTTTGCAGAGGATAAGAAGGTGGAGGTACAGCTCTGTTCTCCTCAGCTCCTGGCTATCACAAGATGTCTGCCAGCATCTTCCCTCAGACACTGCTGTCTCCACCTTCTTAAGGGGGCAGGTGTACATGTGATGGGCTGATATGGTTTTCATATGCAGCTTGTTTCTAGAAGTTTCCTGGCAAACTCCATCTCACATTCCCATATTATTAACCCTGTAGTATCCTGATCATACTGGTGTATCCATGATTATTTGTAAGGCCCTGTTCACATGTGCAGTAATCGTCCGTTAGAACAGATCCGTTAGCCAAAAAGTTCTACAAACACAACTTTCTTTATTGAAAAACTTGATTTTTGCAGGATCCGTTTTGTTATCATTGGATTATACGGAAAACGTCTCCATTAACTGATTGCTATATATCTTCCATCTAAAACTGATCCAGTAAGGAAAAAATGAATCCTTTACAAATGCAAGAAAATGGATGATTAAATTACACACTGCAATAACTGGTCCTGTCCAGACAGGGGAGCTATAAGGTAACAGGAGCCATTCTGCTGTACCCTGCTTCAAGGTGCCACACTTTCTGGGAGCAGCAAGCGGGGTTAGTGGACCCACTGGACCACAGGGGGGTCTCGGGCTTACCCTTTAGTGGTAGGGGCTTAACTAAGCGCTTACCGCAAAGCGGACACCAAGTACCACTCCCATGCCAGTGATCTGGACTGTGGCAGCTGACCCCCAGGACAGGAGACAGACTAAGGTATAGACACAGGTGCAGACAGGTACAGGTGGGATGGCTGAGGCAGAGAGACAGGCGGGTGCGGACAGGCATGGTTGGCACGGTAGGGACAGATAGGTATGTGTTACGTCCGGGTGGTGGAAACTCTGGACCGTACACCGGTTTCCCTTGAGGAGGCAGCCAGGCCGGTCACCCCGCCAGAGGGTCTGGATGCACGGCAGCCGAAGCACTGTTGGTAGTCAGACAGTCCGAAGGAGAGCTGGAAAGGTGGATGTCGTGGAACAAACGGAGTTCTGGACGGTAGTCCGGGTGACGAGGCTCAGGGTCCGAGGCCGGGTAGTAGGGTCAGGCGGGATCCGGAACCTGCTGAGCGATGGGACGGTTCACCAAACGGAGCCAGGGACTGGAGACTGGCGGAGCTGCAGAGGTGGTGGAACATCCGCCGAAGTCACCGTCAGGGTACTGTAGTGGACGTGGTTCGGAGCGGCTGGCGTGGCAGAACAGGCTCTACGAGGCAGGACAGGGTTAAGACAGAGCAAGCAATACGGGGACCTGAACTCCTAGTCTATCAAACACGTAGAACAGGCCCCGCCCACCAGGAAAGTGAATCTTAATATACCCTGTACCTGTCTATGCAATTTCCTGCTTCTAGGTGCTGGCCCTTTAAGAAAGGGTCAATGACCGCGCGCGCGCCCTAGTGCGCATGCGCGAGGCCCGAGTACCAGAAGCCAGTCCAGGGAGCGGTGCAGAGGAAGCAGGGGTGCCCGGCTGGGTGTCCCACGTCGCAGAGGAGCGCCGGGAGCGGGGAGCTGGACGCATGGAGGCCGCAGGCGGGGAAGAGGAGGCCGGGACCGGAGTGGTGAGCAGGGGACGCCGCCGGGGAGCGGGGAGCGGGCCACGGGGACCGGAGAGCGGGGCCAGGGGACCGGGAAGCGTGACAGTATGGGAAGACGATGATGGACTTAGGGATAACAGGACACGAGCTCAAGAGATGACAACTAGCTAGCAGACTGATAGCCAAACTAACTAAAGATGCTGCACAGGCACCTGCCCTAATGGGAGGGTGCCTTAAATACACATTGCCTCTCAGCCATAGGCTGAAAGGCATTTCCTGGAAATAGCACACAGAGGAGGACCAGTGCGCCTGCTCATGCCCTAAGCACCCTCCCGGGAGACCTGGGCTGTGTACACAGGCCCTGAGTGGGGAAGGAGGCAGCAGCACATGTGGATGGCTTGGGAGTTGCGGAGGAGGATGCAAGCGGTGAGCAAGTTAGCGTCCCTACAGGGTCGCCGGTGCTACAGATAGATTTGGGGTCTCAGATTTTCTCAGCCATATGAACTGTTACAGTCCAGATTACAATATTATCAGTAAGGCTAGTGATGGCTTTAATGTTTTCAGGTGGAGAGAATCAGAACTCATGAGTTAGCTCATCTGCCAGGGCTTTCTTGGTACCAGACATAAAGGAGAAAATAGGAGTTGAATCTGGAGAAAAGCAAAGTCCATTGAGACTGTCTGGGACCCTGAACAGGGCGACTTCTCTTTAGAGATTGTCTGTTCAGGGACTATTGCTAATAAACTTTGGGTAACGACTGAAAGCGCATAGGTGTGTGCCACAATGTCATCGCACTCCAAAAAACGCATCTTTATTCCATATTAGCTATAGTACCCGGCTTTGCCCAGGATAGTATCTGTCTCTCTGTCTCTCTCCCAGTCTCTGTCTGTCTGTATCCGTTTATTGGTCTCTCTCTGTCTGTCTATCTCTCTGTCTGTCTATTTGTTTTTCTGTCTTTGTAATTTTTTTTATCTGTCTCTCTCTGTCTGTCTCTGTCCATCTCTTTCCCTGTCTGTCTTTTTGTCTGTATTTACCCGGTCTGTCTCTTTGTCTGTATATTTCCCTGCCTATATGTCTATCTCTTTCCCTGTCTATCTGTCTGTCTCTTTCTCTGTCTGTGTCTTTCCCTGTCTATCTATATATTTCCCCATCTGTCTCTTTCCCTGTCTGCCTGTCTGTCTATTTCTTTGTCTGCCTCTGTATGTCTCTTTCCTTGTCTGCCTCTTTCTCTCTTTCATTGTCTGTCTCTTTGTCTGTATTTTTCTCTGTCTCTTTCCCTGTCTGTCTCTTTCCTTATCTGCCTGTCTGTATCTTTCCTTGTCTGCCTCTGTATGTCTCTTTCCCTGTCTGCCTCTGTCTGTATCTTTCCCTGTCTGTCTGTCTGTCTCTTTCCCTGTCTGTCTCTTTCCTTATCTGCTTCTGTCTCTCTTTTCCTGTCTGTCTCTGTCCATGTGTCTCTGTGCCTGTTTCTGTCTGTTTCTGTCCGTCTCTCCACCAATATCATATTACCTTACACATAAGCTTCTTATACGAAGAATGTCCTTTTTTCCAATAGCAACCAATCACAGGTCCAATTAATGACTTGTGGCTCCCAGCTCCATTGACTTTAATGAAGGCAGGTTTTTGGAGAGTAACTGTAAAGTGTGGGTTTAAATTTTCCTGTCAAAACATAAGTCTATGATGTTCCCTGAGTCATATGAGGTGTCTGCAAAATTTTGTGATTGTAAATGTGACAGTGCGGATTCCTTCAGCAGACACACACACATACATACATACACACACACACACACACACACATACATACACACACATATACACAGATGCATACATACACACATGTATACATACACACACACACACACACACATACATGCACACACATACTGTCACAAACCACCGGGGGGGTCACTCAGAAATCCCCCGCGCTGGCTACCAGTACGTCACAATCGGGGGGTAACAAGTGGGGGTCACCCCTCCTTTATACCTCCCGACCGACAGAGCACGTGACGCGCTCTCTAGCGCCCCTCTTATAGTCAGGCCAATTATGGAATTGCCCGACAATAAGCAAGGAGGCCGCTATACTACTTATGCCGATTATTGAAGGGTCCCCGGTGAGAGTAGGGTATATATTCCCCCGACCTCCGCGGGCGGAATATATAAAACCTCCCTGAATCTCACTGGCCTCCCCACAATAATCCTTGGCACAACTCGCTGCCACCAACCGATTTACGGTAACTATTAGCCGAACACACAGACGTGGGATTCAAGATCGAGATAACAGAACAGCCCAAGATTAATTATATAATTTAATCAGCCTAAAGCACACTAGAACTACAATATATACAATAGGGAATCTACAGAATATACATATGTCAGAGTACAGTTACAATCAAAGCATGGGTTACAAACAGGCATACACAGTTCCAGCAGTTACCTTGTTGCGTCTGGCCACAGGGGGGCGCTGTAGACCAGGTTTCCAGGAACTCCCTCACAGGTCTTTCCCAACCAGGCCCCCGAGCAGAAGAACACTGGAAAATGGCCGAAGTAGGGTTATCAACCTGGGCAATCCAGGTCCCCTCCTACCTTAGTGACCTCACAGGGAAGCACTGCCACTCCCCCTGCATGGATCAGAATTATCCAGCAAAGGGGATATTGGCCATAACTTTGCCTGGGAGCGTCGTAGGCGGACGCCAATGCTCTCATTGTGACAGTTATGAATTTAGCTACAGAACGAGGGGACTCATGACCTGTCTGCCAGTTCCCCATTGGCTGATATCACGCCTGGGGCATTACCCAATGTCCTGCTCCCATAAAAAGGGTGTGCCGGCATCGTCTGCATGCGGAGACACCATTTTTATGGTTGCCATATTTATCGGAAATATGGCTTGCGAGATATGAACCATTTTTTACTGGAGTCGTTCTGTCTGGCTACTTCCAGAGCCTTGCTAATTAGATAGCAGCTCCTACTACAGGGTGACGGCAGGGAGTCATCCTGTGTCCATTGTTCCCACACCACCTCATCTCCATATCACAGGACATGGCCATGGGATTTGTTGCTAAACCAGTTGTGTGAAGGAAAAGGGGGGGGTGACACCAGGAGAGGGCTTCCTGACATACTTGAATATCATGATTTATCGTCATATCTCCGGATTTACCTCACACCTCCCCCCTTTTGAGGGCGCTAGGGGGCAGCACACTCCGGTGTTCCCCCGTGCGCCCGTCCGCGACCTCTCCTTGTCGGGACAGCCCGTCTGCGTTACCGTGGTCACGGCCCCTTTTGTGGCGAATGGTGAAGTTGTATTGCTGGAGCGCAAGGCTCCATCGCAACAATCGCCCATTCGTCCCAGAGACGGTGTGCAACCAGCTGAGGGGATTGTGGTCCGTCTCCACGATGAAGTGGCGCCCGTATAGATAGGGTTGCAGACGCTGCAGGGCCCACACTATGGCCAGGCACTCCTTCTCCATTGTGGAATAGGCCACTTCCCTCGGTAACAGCTTCCGGCTCAGGTACAAGACTGGGTGCTCTTGGCTCGCAGAGTCCACCTGGCTGAGCACCGCACCGAGGCCGAAGTCACTGGCGTCGGTCTGTACTACAAACGGCCGCGTGAAGTCGGCTGCCTGTAGCACGGGCGGGCTGGACAGGGCGTCCTTTAGGGCCCGGAAGGCTGTCTCGCAGTCCATTGTCCAATCGACTGCAGAGGGCAGCTTCTTCTTGGTGAGGTCCGTCAAGGGCTTTGCCAGGCTACTATAGCATGGAACAAACCTCCTATAGTACCCAGCGGTCCCCAAGAAGGACATCACCTGCTTCTTGGTCCTGGGGGTGGGCCAGGATGCGATGGCTTCCACTTTCTCAGGCTCGGGCTTCAGTGTTCTCCCACCTACCCGGTGACCGAGGTACTGGACCTCGCTCATGGCCAGCTGACACTTTCCCGGCTTGATGGTCAAACCTGCCCGGTGGATCCGCCTGAGCACCTGTGCTAGATGCTCTAGGTGGTCCTCCCAGGTGGGACTGAAGACGGCAATGTCATCCAGGTATGCGGCCGCGTACCCTTCAAGTCCCTTGAGCAGGGTGTTGACCATCCGCTGGAAAGTGGCAGGGGCATTCCTCATCCCGAATGGCATCACCGTGGACTCGTATAGTCCAAATGGGGTAATAAAGGCAGAGCGTTCCCTGGCCTTGCGAGTCAGGGGGATCTGCCAATATCCCCGGCTCAGATCCATGATGGTCAGGTACTGAGCCCCGGCCAACTGATCGAGCAGGTCGTCGATGCGTGGCATTGGGTACGCATCGGCGACCGTGACCGCATTGAGCCCCCTGTAGTCCACGCAGAACCGAGTGGTTCGGTCCTTCTTAGGGACGAGGACTACAGGCGAGGCCCAAGCGCTGTTGGATGCCTGGATCACCCCCAGCTTCAGCATCTCGTCAATCTCCTGGCGCATGTGTTGCTGCACCTCCAGGGAGACCCGATATGCTGAACGCCGGATCGGGGGATGATCCCCAGTGTCCACGTGATGGACAGCCAAGTCAGTCCTTCCGGGCTGGTTGGTAAACAACCCCCGGAAGGGGAGGAGGGTGGCCCACAGCTGGGACCGTTGGTCTTCCAAGAGCTGGTGGCCAACCTCCACATCCTCAATGGATCCGCCTGCCCTAACCTGGGCTAGCATATCCAAGAGGGTTTCCGCTTCTCCCTCCTCGGGCAGGTTGCACACGGGGAGCGCACATGCCTCCCGCTCATGATGTGCCTTCATCATGTTCACATGGAAGGGCTTCCGCCTTCCACGGGCAGGGTCCAGGGTGACCAGGTACGTCACAGGGTTGAGCTGCTGGTACACGAGGTATGGGCCTTCCCAGGCTGCCTGAAGCTTGTCCTGTGGTACGGGGACCAGTACCCACACCTTTTGACCCACTTGGTAGGTCCTCTCACAAGCGTTCTGGTCGTACCAACGCTTCTGATCGGCCTGGGCTTGAGCCATATTGTCGTGTACCAGTTGCGTCAAGGCCTGCATTTTGTCCCGGAAGCGCATGACATACTCGATAACCGACACTCCAGGGGTGGCCAAATCCCCTTCCCAAGCCTCTTTCACCAGAGCCAGGGGGCTCCGCACACGTCGCCCGTACAGGAGCTCAATCGGTGAGAATCCTGTTGAGGCCTGTGGAACCTCCCGGTAAGCAAATAACAGGTGTGGGAGATACCGCTCCCAGTCACGCCCATGGGAGTCGACCAACATCTTAAGCATCTGCTTTAAGGTGCCATTAAACCGCTCGCACAGGCCATTAGTCTGTGGATGGTACGGGCTGGCCACCAGATGTCGCACCTGGACTTGCTTACAGAGGGCCTCCATCAGCTGGGACATGAATTGGGTCCCCCGGTCAGTGAGCATTTCCTGGGGAAAACCCACTCGGGAGAAAATCTCCAGCAATGCGGTGGCCACCTTGTCAGCCCGAATGGACGACAAGGCCACTGCTTCTGGGTACCGGGTGGCATAGTCCACTACCGTCAGTATGAAGCGTTTCCCGGAGCTGCTGGGGATGGCCAGCGGGCCGACCAGATCCACAGCCACCCTCCTGAAAGGCTCATCGATGATTGGCAGAGATACTAGTGGGGCTTTGGGGCGTGGCCCCGCCTTCCCCACTCTCTGACAGGTTTCACACGAACGGCAGTAGGCAGCCACATCGGCTCCCATTTTTGGCCAGTAGAAATGCTGGTTTAACCTGGCCTTGGTCTTAGCGATCCCTAGGTGTCCGGCCATCGGAATCTCATGTGCGATCCGCAACAACTCCGTCCGGAACGGATAGGGTACCACTAACTGTCGGTCCCTGGGCCACGCCTCCGGTGAACCCTGCTGGACCGTGGCCCGGTACAGCCGTCCTTGGTCCCAGACCACTCGCTCCGGGTCCGAGTCCGAGGGAGGCTGTGCCGCCTGCTCCTTAAGAGCTTTCAGGCTGTCGTCAGCTTCTAACGCTGCCTGAAACCCCTGACTAGATGTGGCCAGAATCGACGAGACTGTCACATCTTCAGTCAGTACCCCGGGACCTGTGTCCTGGCCTCCACCTGACTCGGCTGCCACTTGGTCAGAAGGGGAAGAGCTATCGGACCTCCGGGAGGCCCCTTGGCTTCCAGCACTCCCACTGCGGGTGACAGCGGCCACAGCCGCTGCGACCGTGGGTCGTGCCTGCTCCTCCTCCGTTCCTGACCAAGTCGCCGGTTCAGGCAGACCTACCTGGCTTCCTGACACCCCGGTTGTGGGGGAACCATGCACCGAGATCTTACCTGGGAGCACTTCCGCTCCTGGACCGGCCCCAATCTCACCTGCCTGTTCCCCTCCTGCAGCAACAGAACCCCGCTGTGAAATCTCTGGGGACCCCACATTTGCTGTGGTAGCCCCCACCCCACACACTGGTCCTCCCCCTGCAGCACCCTGCTCTCTGCTTATCCCTGCAGAGGGCAACAGATCCCAGCTCACAGGCTGGTTACTTGTAGAGGCATTGTCACACCTTTCTCTGACCCCCTCCCCTGTCACAGCTGCAGCTGAGTGTGTGTCTATGGTGTCTATGCAAGCAGAAGTATCAGAGTTCACTCCCTCCTCCCTTACATCATTCATAGATAACACATTAACATTGTTAGGAGTCATGTCAGTACGGGCTGAAGGTTCAGCCCTTGGTTGGGGCCCAAACTGGGAGGTTATCTGCCCCAAATCTGTCCCAAGTAGCACGTTTGCAGGGATCCGATCAGTTACCCCCACCTCCCTCACCCCTCGCCCCGCGCCCCAGTCCACAAAAATGTCAGCAACAGGCAGCGCCGGGTCAATGCCTCCAATCCCGGAGACAGCAAGGGTTTTTCCAGGGATCAAGTCTTGGGGGGACACCATCTCAGGCCGCACCAGAGTCACCTCCGAGGCGCTGTCTCGCAGTCCTATGGTCACCGACCGGCCGACGGTGACAGGTTGGAAGCTGTCCAGGGACCTACCACCACCCCCACCCACACAATACACCTTGGGCGGCCCTTGGGACGGGGACGGAGCCGGGGCCTTGGGACGCTGAGGGCACATGGCCTTGAAGTGTCCAGGTAGGTTGCACTGGTGGCACCGTCTTGGCTCTGCCACGGGCCTGGAGAGGGGAGTTGAGGGGGACACCCCCTGCAGTCTAGGGGCAGGTGGGGCAGTCGCAGAATTCATCTTACCCCCTCTCCAGGTGCTGCTGGTGGCCGCTCTCCTGGCCTCAGGGGCCCGGTTGTTGGTGTAGTCATCGGCAAGGGCAGCTGTAGCCGTGGACCCCTTTGGCTTCTGGTCTCGGATGAACTGGCAGAGATCCTCAGGGCAGTTCCACAAGAGTTGCTCCGTGATGAACAAGTCCAGGATCTCCGGTCCGGTGGAAAGCTGCAGGCCTTGGGTCCAGTGGTCGGCAGCTCGGGCAAGTGCCCGCCGGTGGTCAGCCCAGGAGTCCTTTGGTCCCTTCTGTAGGCTCCGGAACTTCTTGCGGTAGGACTCTGGAGTGAGGTTGTACTGTTGGATCAGGGCCCGCTTGATGGTGTCGTAGCCCTGATCTGCCTCAGCAGGCAAGTCCCCAAGGATATCCAGGGCCTTACCCCTTAAACGGGGGGTCAGGTATTTGGCCCACTGGTCCTTGTCCAGATGGTGCTGCAAGCAAGTCCGTTCAAAAGCAGTCAAGAAAGAGTCCAAGTCTCCATCCTTCTCCAGCACTGGGAAGTCCTCAACACGGACCTTTGGAAGTTTGGTGTCTCGAAGGTCACATGTGGCTGATGAGGGCCGGAGCTGAGCTAGCTGCAGCTGGTAGTCACGGTCTGCCTGTCGCTCTCGCTCTCGCTCTTCACGCGCTGCCTGCCGCTCTCGCTCCGCAGCCTCACGCTCTGCGTGCCGCTCCGCAGCCTCAGCGTCACGCGCTGCCTGCCGCTCTGCCCTGCGCTCTGCCAGGAGTTCCTTGTAGCCCTTCTGGTCTCCAGCCTGGAGAAGGGCCATAGCCATTTGAAGAAGGCTATCCGAGCCTCCCAGGCTCGGTGGAATGGCACGTGGTGATCTGCGGCACGCTGCGGAGCCTGGTGATTCACTGTCCCTTTCAGAGCGGAGGGCTGGCATCTGGCTCGTTGAGGAACCTTGGGTGAGCTCCTCCTCATCTTGTCCAGCAGTGCCAGGTTGCGCAATGTCCTCGGCAGAACGGTTTTCTGGCGTCGAGCTCCTGGAGGACTCGTGGGCAACCTCCTCATTGCTGTCCACAGCACCGTCCTCCCTCTCTTCGGCTCCTGCCTTAGCATTGGCCAGTTGCATAGCTCTGCTCCTGGTGCCATCAGCCATTCTTGCAGACTTTTGGTCACTGACACAGAACTGACACCTGATGCCTCCACACACCTTACAGTATCTGCACTCTGACACTCTAGTGTTGAGCTAGTCTGAAGACCCCAGCAGCCACAGCTGCTGCAGGCAGTCTTTAGTGTCTGGGAGTATGGGTCTCACACTCACACACACTATTATCTCGATCCCACCGCTATGCCACCAATATGTCACAAACCACCGGGGGGGTCACTCAGAAATCCCCCGCGCTGGCTACCAGTACGTCACAATCGGGGGGTAACAAGTGGCGGTCACCCCTCCTTTATACCTCCCGACCGACAGAGCACGTGACGCGCTCTCTAGCGCCCCTCTTATAGTCAGGCCAATTATGGAATTGCCCGACAATAAGCAAGGAGGCCGCTATACTACTTATGCCGATTATTGAAGGGTCCCCGGTGAGAGTAGGGTATATATTCCCCCGACCTCCGCGGGCGGAATATATAAAACCTCCCTGAATCTCACTGGCCTCCCCACAATAATCCTTGGCACAACTCGCTGCCACCAACCGATTTACGGTAACTATTAGCCGAACACACAGACGTGGGATTCAAGATCGAGATAACAGAACAGCCCAAGATTAATTATATAATTTAATCAGCCTAAAGCACACTAGAACTACAATATATACAATAGGGAATCTACAGAATATACATATGTCAGAGTACAGTTACAATCAAAGCATGGGTTACAAACAGGCATACACAGTTCCAGCAGTTACCTTGTTGCGTCTGGCCACAGGGGGGCGCTGTAGACCAGGTTTCCAGGAACTCCCTCACAGGTCTTTCCCAACCAGGCCCCCGAGCAGAAGAACACTGGAAAATGGCCGAAGTAGGGTTATCAACCTGGGCAATCCAGGTCCCCTCCTACCTTAGTGACCTCACAGGGAAGCACTGCCACTCCCCCTGCATGGATCAGAATTATCCAGCAAAGGGGATATTGGCCATAACTTTGCCTGGGAGCGTCGTAGGCGGACGCCAATGCTCTCATTGTGACAGTTATGAATTTAGCTACAGAACGAGGGGACTCATGACCTGTCTGCCAGTTCCCCATTGGCTGATATCACGCCTGGGGCATTACCCAATGTCCTGCTCCCATAAAAAGGGTGTGCCGGCATCGTCTGCATGCGGAGACACCATTTTTATGGTTGCCATATTTATCGGAAATATGGCTTGCGAGATATGAACCATTTTTTACTGGAGTCGTTCTGTCTGGCTACTTCCAGAGCCTTGCTAATTAGATAGCAGCTCCTACTACAGGGTGACGGCAGGGAGTCATCCTGTGTCCATTGTTCCCACACCACCTCATCTCCATATCACAGGACATGGCCATGGGATTTGTTGCTAAACCAGTTGTGTGAAGGAAAAGGGGGGGGTGACACCAGGAGAGGGCTTCCTGACATACTTGAATATCATGATTTATCGTCATATCTCCGGATTTACCTCACACATACATACATACACACATATACACACATGCATACATACATACACACATGTATACATACACACATACAAACACATACATACATACAGTGCCAACAAGTAGTATTCAACCCCCTGCAGATTTAGCAGGTTTGATAAGATGCAAATAAGTTAGAGCCTGCAAACTTCAAACAAGAGCAGGATTTATTAACAGATGCATAAATCTTACAAACCAACAAGTTATGTTGCTCAGTTAAATTTTAATAAATTTTCAACATAAAAGTGGGGGTCAATTATTATTCAACCCCTAGGTTTAATATTTTGTGGAATAACCCTTGTTTGCAATTACAGCTAATAATCGTCTTTTATAAGACCTGATCAGGCCGGCACAGGTCTCTGGAGTTATCTTGGCCCACTCCTCCATGCAGATTTTCTCCAAGTTATCTAGGTTCTTTGGGTGTCTCATGTGGACTTTAATCTTGAGCTCCTTCCACAAGTTTTCAATTGGGTTAAGGTCAGGAGACTGACTAGGCCACTGCAACACCTTGATTTTTTCTCTCTTGAACCAGGCCTTGGTTTTCTTGGCTGTGTGCTTTGGGTCGTTGTCTTTTTGGAAGATGAAATGACGACCCATCTTAAGATCCTTGATGGAGGAGCGGAAGTTCTTGGCCAAAATCTCCAGGTAGGACGTGCTATCCATCTTCCCATGGATGCGGACCAGATGGCCAGGCCCCTTGGCTGAGAAACAGCCCCACAGCATGATGCTGCCACCACCATGCTTGACTGTAGGGATGGTATTCTTGGGGTCGTATGCAGTGCCATCCAGTCTGCAAATGTCACGTGTGTGGTTGGCACCAAAGATCTCGATCTTGGTCTCATCATACCAGAGAACCTTGAACCAGTCTGTCTCAGAGTCCTCCAAGTGATCATGAGCAAACTGTAGACGAGCCTTGACATGACGCTTTGAAAGTAAAGGTACCTTACGGGCTCGTCTGGAACGGAGACCATTGCGGTAGAGTACGTTACTTATGGTATTGACTGAAACCAATGTCCCCACTGCCATGAGATCTTCCCGGAGCTCCTGCCTTGTTGTCCTTGGGTTAGCCTTGACTCTTCGGACAAGCCTGGCCTCGGCACGGGTGGAAACTTTCAAAGGCTGTCCAGGCCGTGGAAGGCTAACAGTAGTTCCATAAGCCTTCCACTTCCGGATGATGCTCCCAACAGTGGAGACAGGTAGGCCCAACTCCTTGGAAAGGGTTTTGTACCCCTTGCCAGCCTTGTGACCCTCCACGATCTTGTCTCTGATGGCCTTGGAATGCTCCTTTGTCTTTCCCATGTTGACCAAGTATGAGTGCTGTTCACAAGTTTGGGGAGGGTCTTAATTAGTCAGAAAAGGCTGGAAAAAGATAATTAATCCAAACATGTGAAGCTCATTGTTCTTTGTGCCTGAAATATTTCTTAATACTTTAGGGGAACCAAACAGAATTCTGGTGGTTTGAGGGGTTGAATAATAAATGACCCTCTGAATAAACTTTTCACAATTTAAAAAAAAAAAATAAAAAAAGAAATAACATTCTTTTTTGCTGCAGTGCATTTCACACTTCCAGGCTGATCTACAGTCCAAATGTCACAATGCCAAGTTAATTCCGAATGTGTAAACCTGCTAAATCTGCAGGGGGTTGAATACTACTTGTAGGCACTGTACATAGCCACACATACATACACATACACATATATGTGCCGCCCCCGTGCTGAGCAGCTACCGAGCCGCTCAGATCCGGACCTTCTGGTGGTTGGCTCGAGTGTCTCCGGACCTGGGGGTCTTGCGGTCACTCCGATAAAGAGGGGGGTTCGGCGGTTTGGGGACGTAAGTGTACGGCTGGAGCCGTGTCGAGTTTGTGACGCCACCCACGGGATGCGGTGAAGGTGGACACCACCGCTGCGGTGACGGGGGACCCGGGGGAGATGTTGTGCAGCAAGCTGTCAACCCCTCCGTGGGCAGGGATGGTGGCCCCGGGACCCGATGGGCTTGAGCTGGTGCAGGAAGATGGGCGGCCGGAGGGCACTGATGTACTCACGATTAGTAAACACACAAGTCTCTGGTAAACCAAGGTGATGGTGGTCGGTGCCCGCAGCCGGCTGCAGTCTGGTTCCCCACCCGGTTGGTGGTCTCTGTCTTTCTCCCGCACCTGTTTTGTAATGGTGGACTACCTGCGCCTGCAACGTCAGGAGTCCGCTCCCCGGCTTGTAGTTGTCGGAGGAGCCCTTTGCCCGCAGACGCTGGCCCGTAAGATCTCTCTGCCGTGGTGGTGACTTTCTATCCCCCTCGTTGGGCTGTTGTCTTCAGTCGGGACTTTGAGTGGGAAAGGACCTATAGTCCTAGCCGCAATCAGTTAATTAGCTAGCCCCCAGTAGCTTCTGGACCTAGCTTCAGGGTCTGAGTACCCCCCTTTGTGCTCCAGTTTCCGGGTCAATTCCCCGGGTCGGTATCGGCGGGCCACTACCCTGTCCCGGTCCACCTCGGTTCCACTGAGCCATCTTCCCGGCTCCTGCAGACAGAGGCCTCCGTCTGCCTCCTAGCCAGAGGTACCAGGGCTACTAACCTGGCACCTCTCAGTGAGTTCCAGACCTGACACACAGGCCTGCCTCCACTTAACTTCACCTCCAGACTCAACTAACTCACCTCTTTTCTCCTGCCTCAGGCTCTCTGAACTCCTCGGTGGGCGTGTCCAACCACCTGGACACGCCCCCTGGTGTGTCCATCAAGCCCTGAGGGAGATGACTAGGGTTTTAATGGTTGGCTGATGTCACCTTGTTAGGGGACTGGTGTAGTGCGGGGCTCTATCTGTGACTACCTGACTAGTCCAGGGAGTCACATATACATACACACACATACATACACACACATACATACACACACACATACATACATACATACAGTACATACGTACATAGACACACACACTCAGATTTATATATTAGATAAAAGATAAACACTGTGAACATGGAGTAGACAGACATATGTCAACTCCGGTTTTCGTGTTTCGAGGAAATAACCTCTCAATCATAACCTGGAGGAGACTTTACAGTTCGGGTTCACTCATCCGTAGTCATTAATAGTTTAATGATGGACAATCCCTTTACTTACCAAATTAGAGAGGAAGTCATTTTACATTCCCAAATCAAACATTTCTGAGAAATATTTTACATTTTGGTCTTTTTTTACTTTATGAAGATTCCCAGGAGGTGATAGCTCCTCTTATGATGATGATGCCGACACGATTTATGAAAACACAAAAATTTCAAATACTTTTTATTGAACTTTTTGTTGAGTGTAAATGAGTATTATATGCATAGTCGCTAACAGACATAGTGGACAAATGTAAATATTTTGTCCCTGAGAGTTTACTCATCGTCATCTGTATACATGGAAAGAAACCTTTGAAGAAATTTGTGCACAGAAAATGGTGGAGATCTAGCGATCCCGACAACTTTGATCCTTTTTGGGTTCCAAATACAATCTTCCTCTAATCCGCTGTGCACCATGCCGCAGTACTCCGGCACCCAGGCGGTGTCATACCCTTCACTGTGCCACGATTTCTGCAGTGGGTGGCCTTGGTAATCGATCATCTTTACCCTTCCCACATTCACTCTCAGTCTCAGGATGACCTGATTCCATCGATCTTCTGTAGGATAGCATGAAGCTTTCTCTATATCTCGGCTGACGTAGACGCCTGCCCCTAACATGCCATCGCCAGATCTCTTAAACCCATCCTGGATTATTTGCAGAGCCGCCTCCAATGTGGTGCCGTGATACATCTTATAAATCTTTCCATTCCTTGGGATATCATTACTGTTAAGTCTGAATTCACGGAAGTTGGGCAGGGTCTCGGCTTCCCAAAAATCTTCATAATATGCGTACGCCATGATGCCTACAACAAAAATATATTATTAGGCTTGTATTGTAAAGCTGCTAGATTTGTCTAAAACTGCACATTTGAAGGCACTGGAAGACGCTTTTACAGTAGGTCATCAAGTGCAACATTATTCCTGAGCTAGACTAATAGGAACATTACTTGTTTCATAGTTTAGACACCGGAGTCAGGGGAGAATCAAGGGAATACATTTGGGGCACTTGTCTCTGGCATAATGAGTTAGTGCTGAATAGGCAACATAGAATTTCAATCTCTTTGTGTCAACAGTATGTGTGTGTTCTGTGTCCTCTTGGGAGTAGATTCCCCAAGCCCTAGATCAAGAAGAAGAGGTGGTATGTGTAATGCCGACGGCATCTCTGCACGTTTCCTCACCCTCCTACCAGCAAGGACTCCGGCATGCTCTCTTTCCCACCAGTGTGGTTGTGTACTCCCTGTTGCTTCTTCCTGCACCTGGGACCTGCACAGCAGAGCCGGGACCATCGTGGACTTCGTGTGGATTACCTCGGACCTTCAGGGGTATTTTTGGGGTTAATAAAGAGATGAAAGATTTCAAATAAAGGATTTTTTCAGTCTTTGTGTTTATTTTTTTTCACTTACAGATTGGTAACGGGGGGGGGATCTCATAGACGCCTCCCGTTACTAATCTAGAGCTTAGTGGCAGCTGTGAGCTGCGATTAACCCCTTATTACCCCGATTGCCACCGCACCAGGGCAATCGAGAAGAGTCAGATAAAGTGTCGGGACTGTCGCATCAAATGGATGCAGCAATTCTGGGCAGCTGCAGGCTCCTATTTTTAGGCTGGGGGTCCCAATAAGCATGGGTCTCCACTGCCTGAGAATATCAGCCTCCAGCTGTCGGGCTTTATCTTGCCTGGGTATCAAAATTGGGAGGGACCGCATGTCGTTTTTTAAAATTATTTATTTAAATATTTAAAAAAAAAAAAAAAGCCACATGCGGTTTGTCTTATTTTGATACACAGCCAAGATAAGCGCATGACTGAGGGCTTTATCTGTGCTGGGTATCATAATGGGGGGACTCTACGCCAATTTATTTATGTTTACAGTACAATACTGACCCGCAGACAGCGCCTGTGATTGGAAGCGTCAGACAGCTGTCACTCAGCATGGGGGTGCGTCTGACTGCAACCAATCACATACACCCCAGTGGGTGGGGAAAGCAGTTAATATGTATGAGGCTAATGAGCGGCCCCGGAAGTAAAATGAGTGGCCAAGGGAGCGTACAGCTGCGCCGTTGACTCGGTAACCATCATGCTTACTCTTACCCCCCTATATATCAAACTTGCTCCAACCCACCCAATCCCTTCTACCACCATTTTTAAGCGCCGGATTCTGACCCCATAGATTTATATGGGGACCGGATTCTGGACAGATACCTGTTTTCAATTTTGGGCCGGGACTAGATTCCTGAGCTGGTCTCATCTGTCTTATATGATCCTGGTCCATGCTGTCTACGGCTGAGACTTTGGTGCTTTGTGTCATGGACTCTCTCCTACCTGCTTCCTCAGCTTCTTTAAGCTCTATCTTTGCAGAGGATAAGAAGGTCGAGGTACAGCTCTGTTCTCCTCAGCTCCTGGCTATCACAAGATGTCTGCCAGCATCTTCCCTCAGACACTGCTGTCTCCACCTTCTTAAGGGGGCAGGTGTACATGTGATGGGCTGATATGGTTTTCATATGCAGCTTGTTTCTAGAAGTTTCCTGGCAAACTCCATCTCACATTCCCATATTATTAACCCTGTAGTATCCTGATCATACTGGTGTATCCATGATTATTTGTAAGGCCCTGTTCACATGTGCAGTAATCGTCCGTTAGAACAGATCCGTTAGCCAAAAGTTCTGCAAACACAACTTTCTGTATTGAATAACTTGATTTTTGCAGGATCCGTTTTGTTATCATTGGATTATACGGAAAACGGCTCCATTAACTGATTGCTATATATCTTCCATCTAAAACTGATCCAGTAAGGAAAAAATGAATCCTTTACAAATGGAAGAAAAATGGATGACTAAATTACACACTGCAATAACTGGTCCTGTCCAGACAGGGGAGCTATAAGGTAACAGGAGCCATTCTGCTGTACCCTGCTTCAAGGTGCCACACTTTCTGGGAGCAGCAAGCGGGGTTAGTGGACCCACTGGACCATAGGGGGGTCTCGGGCTTACCCTTTAGTGGTATGGGATTAACTAAGCGCTTACCGCAAAGCGGACGCCAAGTACCACTCCCATGCCAGTGACCTGGACTGTGGCAGCTGACCCCAACGACAGGAGATGGACTAAGGTATAGACACAGGTGCAGACAGGTACAGGTGGGATGGCTGAGGCAGAGAGACAGGCGGGTGCGGACAGGCATGGTTGGCACGGTAGGGACAACTAACTAACTAAGGATGTTGCACAGGCACCTCCCCTAATGGGAGGGTGCCTTAAATACACATTGTCTCTCAGTCATAGGCTGAGAGGCATTTCCTGGAAATAGCACACAGACCCTTTGAGAGGAGGACCAGTGTGCGTGCGTATGCCCTAGGCACACTCCCGGGAGACCTGGGCTGTGTGCACAGGCCCTGGGTGGGGAAGGAGGCAGCAGCACATGTGGATCCCTGAGGAGTTGCGGAGAAGGACGCAAGCGGTGAGTAAGTTAGCATCCCTAAAGGGTCGCCGGTGCTACTGTGGCGCCCCAGGACCTGGTCGCCACAACAGCATTGCCCTCCCAAAAGGGTTAATGCTGAGCCTGGAGGTAATTGGGAGATCTATTGGCCAGTAAGTTAACACTCAACACAGTTCTCCCTCCGGCCAGCAGGGGGAGCTCTGAACCTGGAACTTCAGGGAGCATTCCTTAAGTCTGGCTAGAAGGAGGAAGTGGTAGTTAGTCTGGAGACAGGAGTGAAAGAGTGCAGACGCAGGGTAGTGCTGCCTTGTGAAACTGGGGCCTAGAGCTTGGATAGCTTGGCCCAGTGAAGCAAGGGGAGCAGAGAGGCACAGCAGAGACTCGGACATCGGAGTCTGTAGTTGCCAGGGCATAAAATCCATCCCTGGTAGCTGAATCCGGAGGGCAGGAGAGCTGCAAGCCCCCTGTCCCAGAAGCAATCTGAAGGTACAACTGCATCCCAAGGGCCTGGTGTGGGCTCCAGCAGAGAAGCACCAGAGAGGGCCTGCGCAGTCTACCACACAGAAAAGGGGACGAACAACAAGTCCCAGCAGCAAGAGGGCAATTGCAAACCTAAAGTGCAGTGTCCTAAAACAGCAGAGAAAGATTAAGGAGTAGGCCTCATACTCAACTGGCCAAAGATCACCCCAGGCACTTCCAGGCCGGCCGGATCATCTTTACCATCTGTGACGGTCTCCCTGGACTAAGTTTCTGCCGAGTAAAAGAGGAGAAGGTAAAGAGACTACTGTTTGTGCCTGTTTCTTTCATTGCTTGTCGGCCCTGCACCGTGTTAGTCACACAGCACCATAGACTTCCACAAGCACCAACTGTGCCCCGGGCATTGCTCCACCTGTGGGGAGCAGTACCACCATTGCTGCTATAACATCATCCCGGTGGCCTCACACAGCAGCGGCGGCTTAATAGCCGCAGACCACAGGTGGCGTCACGAATACAAACTTAAAGTCATCCGCCACATATTCAACTGACACCCACCAGGGCCACGGAGCCGGGCCCAGCCACCACTGACTACCACCGGACTAGTCCGGCACCGGGTGTCCCATAGCCCTGGGTGGGCGAGTCAACTTTTGGCGTCACGAACAGGATTTCGTGCCCGGTCACACCGGGTACTGTGCGCCTGCAGGAATTGTGCTTAAAAGACTGTGTACTGTCTGTAAACCGCCGCCGCCATTAGCCTCGCCGAGCGCAGGAAGAAGGGGGGCGTGCCTGAAAAAGAGCGCGAAGGGAGCGCGCCATCAGAGCAGAGCGCTGTTAACCCCGCGCGACCCAGAAGGAAATTTGAAAAGTGAACGGAGCCTGGTAAGGTTCACTAAGGGGGAGGAAGATGTCCGACTCAGAGGGAGAGCAGGTGGCTGCCATCGCCCAAGGCGCCGCAGCACCGGCCGAAGCAGTCCCAGTCACCGTCGCCCCGGCCCCCACTGTAGCGCCGGTAATGCCGATCACCATGCCGTACATACCGGGAGCAGAATGGCTGCCGCAGTACTCCGGGGAGTCCCATACCTTGAGTGACTTCAGAGAAAGCCTGCACAGCTTATTCCGGGTGTATCCGCTGACTGAGAGCCAGAAGGTGGGCATAGTAATGGGACAGCTAGCCGGCGCAGCCCAGCGTGAAGCGAAGTCCTGGCCTGATACAGATAAAGGGACAGCAGCCCAGATACTGGCCAAGCTAAAGAGTACGTTTGACACCCGCACCGCAGCAGAGATAAAGATGAGATTCTTTGGGTGCAAGCAGCGGGCCACAGACAGCATAAGGGACTATGCCTTAAACTTGCAGGAGGCCCTGAAAGCGGTTAAACAGGTGGATCCAGAGAGTGTACGTGAAGAAGACAAACTCCTAACTGAGCAGTTCATAGAGGGGCTCCTGTCAGATGCCCACAGGACCCAGCTGCGTATCATGGTCCTGCAGAACCCTGCTCTGGACTTCGCCAAGTTTAAGGACCAGGCCATCAGGGTACTGAGAGAATCTACACCGAATGACCCAGTACCCCTCCGGCCTCTTGCTATCACGTACCCCGGGGTGGTGCCTGCAACACGAGCCACTGCAGGGGCTGAGGCGCAGTCCCTGGATAAGGATCCCACTGCAGAGCTCAGACAGCAGTTCCAGGAGCTGACCAAGACTGTGGCTGCCCTTGCCAAGACCGTGCAGTCTCTACAAATGACCCCCTCGCCTGCAAAAATCGAGTTGGCCTCCAGCCCAGAGGACGTCCCATGGATGCGACAGAGGAGGATTCCGCCGACCCGAGGCAGAGACACAGACCGGTATGATTCAACAGGACAACCGATCTGCCGCCACTGCAACCAGGCGGGCCACATTGCACGACGCTGTCCTTTAAATGGGCTGAGCCTGGGGCCAGGAGCCAACCCCCAGGTGTAAGGAAGCCCGGCTCAAACCCCAGCCGCAGCAAGTATGTGGGAGGACGACCGGTCCTTCCCATTGTGCTGGATGGGATCCCTTTGAATGCCCTCCTGGATACGGGGTCCCAGGTAACAACCATCCCCCACAAACTGTACAAAAGGTATTGGGCTGATTCAGACATTGACCATGGCCCAGATGATGATTTAACAATTGTGGCCAGTAATGGTCAGCCCTTACCTCAAATTGGGTACAAAGAAGTAACCATTAAAGTGGGGCGGGTGGAATTGCCATGTCAGGGGATGATAATTGTAGATATTGATCGCAAAGAATCTGACCCACTGCTAACCATTGGTACAAATGTGATAGAAAATTGTATTGCCGAAGTGATAATTTTGTTGCAACAGGCGTCTGAAACTGCCAGCTCCGGGCAGCAGCGTGTCCTACAGAGGGAGATCAGAGCCCTGATGAGGAGGCAGCAGGTAGAGCTGGCCGGAGGAGAAATTGGCAGTGTGAGGGT
Source organism: Anomaloglossus baeobatrachus (assembly GCF_048569485.1). Classification (NCBI taxonomy): domain Eukaryota; kingdom Metazoa; phylum Chordata; class Amphibia; order Anura; family Aromobatidae; genus Anomaloglossus; species Anomaloglossus baeobatrachus. The sequence goes on along the minus strand of NC_134363.1, from coordinate 177,539,234 downwards.
AAGTGACCCCCTCCCCATTGTAATACCCCCAAGAAGTGAAATGTTGATATGGTGTCGGGCAGCAATAGGCCTCAAGGGTCAGGATTACCATGCCTTGGTAGAACCGGTGTATTCAGACAGTAGGCCTGGAGTCCTGATAGCCAGAGGGGTAGCGGACGTCCGCAAGGGGAGAGTGCCCGTCCGTGTCTTGAATTGTGGGGAGGAGGAGGCCAAATTGCCCCGGTACGCCACTGTAGCAAAACTGTACACTGTCAGCAACAATACCATTAAAGCAGTGGAACCCTTGATCCCGTCCGACCAGGCGGAAGACAATGGCTCCAAGGGGCAGCCGGAAGACTGGTGCCAAAAATTACATGTAGGCACCGACTCCACCCCCTCGCACCAAAAGCATGGGGTTTACCGGGTAGTACAGGAGTACGAGCGGGTCTTCAGCAAACACCCCCTAGATTTTGGGCAGGTGAAAGGGGTTAAACATCAAATCCCCACGGGTGATCATCATCCCATTAAAGAGAGATACCGCCCTGTACCCCCCGCACAGTATCAGTGTGCCAAGGAAATGTTACGGGAAATGAAGGAGGCTGGGGTTATCAGAGATAGTTGTAGCCCCTGGGCAGCTCCACTAGTGCTCGTAAAGAAAAAAGATGGTACGATGAGAATGTGTGTAGATTACAGGCAAATTAACCGCATTACACATAAAGATGCTTATCCACTGCCCAGAATAGAGGAGTCACTAACAGCCTTAAAGTCAGCTAACTATTTCTCCACCTTGGATCTCACCAGTGGGTATTGGCAGGTTCCCGTGGCAGAGGCGGACAAGGAGAAGACTGCATTCACGACACCAATGGGCCTCTGTGAGTTCAATTGTATGCCATTCGGGCTCTGCAACGCCCCAGGGACATTCCAAAGGTTGATGGAGTGCTGCTTGGGCCACCACAACTTTGAAACCGTGCTGTTGTACCTGGATGACGTAATAGTCTACTCCAAGACTTATGAGGACCACCTGAAGCACTTAGCAGAAGTGTTTGAATCCTTGTCGAAATATGGCCTGAAGATCAAGCCGTCCAAATGTCACCTCTTGAAGCCAAAGGTACAGTACCTGGGTCATGTGGTCAGCGCAGAAGGTGTGGCACCTGATCCGGAGAAAGTCACTGTAATCAAGGACTGGCCAAGACCCACCACAATGAAGGAGGTGCGGCAGTTCCTTGGACTGGTGGGCTACTACCGAAGGTTCATTGATGGTTTCACCAAGATAGCAGCGCCCCTTCAAGATCTCCTGGTGGGCCAGCCAAAGCAGGCTAAGAAGCAGAGCCCTCCATTTGAATGGAGCAGCCAACTGGAAACATCCTTTGTCCGGCTGAAAGGGGCTCTCACGGGAGAAGAAATTCTGGCCTACCCTGACTACAGCCAACCGTTTGTACTGTATACAGACGCCAGCAACGTGGGACTGGGAGCAGTTCTGTCCCAGGTACAGGGAGGCAGAGAGAGGGTGATAGCGTACGCCAGTAGGAAGCTTCGGCCCACAGAAAGGAATCCAGAAAACTACAGTTCCTTCAAGCTGGAGTTCCTTGCTATTGTTTGGGCAGTGACTGAACGCTTCAAGCACTATCTGGCATCGGCCAAGTTCACCATCTTCACGGACAACAATCCGTTGACACACCTGGCAACAGCCAAGTTAGGTGCGATGGAACAGCGATGGATGGCCCGGCTGTCTAACTTTGACTTTACCATCAAGTATCGGGCTGGCAAGAAGAATAACAATGCTGATGCGCTGTCCAGAATGCCTCACTTGCCCGAGTCTGGAGAAGACATGGATGAACTCGAAGAGATAGAGTTACCGGCTTTCCATCACCAAGGTGTGTCCCAGTGTGAGCATGCTGTGGGAGTGAAGCGCTCAAGCCAGCACGGGGTCTCGGTCAACCCCTTACTCCACCATAATTGGGAAGAAACACAGAACGGTGACCCGGCCGTGCGATTGGTCAAAGAGAAGCTAGCGCAAGCTGAGACCCATCTTGGCCCAGACGCTCCAGAGGAAGCCCAGCAGCTGTGGAAGGAGAGGGGACGACTGTTCACCTACCAAGGCAAGCTCTGCAAGAGATATGTCAACTATCGAACAAATGAACTTGTCTGGCAGATAGTGGTTCCGCAGAGAGATGCTCCAATGGTCCTAGCAGCGTATCATGATAACGCAGGACACTTCGGGTGGAAGAAGTTGGAGGCCCTACTCCGTGATCGGTTCTATTGGGTGCACATGAGAAAGATGATCGAGAAGTGGTGCCGAGACTGTGGCCCGTGTAACCTGAGGCGGAAAGACGATGCCAGCCAAAGGTCTCCCTTGCAGCCAATTGTCACAAAGCAGCCCCTGGAGTTGGTGGCCCTGGACCACGTGAAGTTAACACCAAGCCGGTCAGGCTATGTGTACGCCCTCACCATTGTGGACCATTACTCTCGTTTCCTGGTAGTAGTGCCTGTGAAGGACCAGACAGCCAGGACAGCAGCTAGAGCGTTCCAGGCATCCTTTTGCCGACCTCACGGCTATCCGGAAAGGGTACTGACTGATCAGGGTCCTGCATTCGAGGCTGAAGTGTTCCAAGAGTTCTGTAACATGTACGGTTGTAAGAAAATCCGAACCACACCGTACCACCCCCAAACCAATGGACTGTGCGAGAAAATGAACCATGTGGTTATTGATATGCTGAAGACCCTACCGCTGGAGGAAAGGAACCAATGGCCAGAAAAGTTGCCAGATCTGGTAGACCTGTACAACCACATCCCAGTGAATTCGACCAACTGCAGCCCCGCTTACCTGATGCGAGCCAGACCAGGCAAGTTGCCTGTAGACTTTGAGATGGGGACTGTGTCGCCTGAGGCGGTTCAAGAAATAGAGGATTGGGATACAGAACGACAGCAGCGGTACCGTAAGGTCCAGGAGTGCGTAGAGAGGAGCCTGTCTCAAGCAAGAACGAGACAAGAACAGCATTACAATCAAACAGCCCCAGCAACTCCCTTAGCACCTGGAGAACAAGTCCTCAAGAAGAAGCGGAAGGCGCATAAATTGGATGATCAGTGGGAAAGCGAGCCCTACACCATTATCCCCTCCAACTTTGACAATAGTAAGGTATGCCTCATAAGCAAAGATGAAGGCAAGACCTATCAAGCAATTTCCCGAGACCGCCTGAAAGCGTGCCCTGAACGGTGCAGAATCCAAAGAGAAATGGAAGGAGTACAAGGAAGTCCCCAAAGTCAAGAGAAAGAAGGGGAGATGATTCAAACCATCCTTGGAAAGTTCCCCAAAACTTGGACCCGAATAAACAATGCCATAGTGGTACCAGTTTTGACGTTTCCGCAGTTGGTCGAGCCAGAAACGGAAAAGGTTCCGGATCCACCTAAAGAATCGTCCGCTCCAGCACGAGATGACACGCCAGCAGTGGAACAGGAGGATCAACCCCCTGTCAGTGGTGAACCTGTCATACCCTTGGCGACTCTTAGATCACAAAGGCAACCATCACGCTTACCTATGGGGGTTAGGCCCACCTGTAGTGCTGAGATAGAAGACGCACCACGTAGTCAGGGGCAAACACCAGAGCTACGTAGGTCCCAGCGCAGCACTCGGGGACAACCCCCTCTAAGGTATAGGGAGTCAACTGTATAAGGGAAAGAGTACTTATTAGAATGTAAAAAGTTATGCAAAATGTCTGTCATGTTGTGTACAAAATGTTTTCTTTTTCTTTGATTGCGAAAATGGACAATTGGGCCACTGGACTATGGGTGGCCAACACCTAAATTGTTCATAGTTAGCACCAGTGTGCTCAACACCCCTGAAGAAAAACCCGTCCGGCGTGCATAGAGTGGGGTCATCAATGCTCTGACGCACGCCCAGAGCCTACGTTGGGGGTTTGAACGCGGCGGGTCCCCCATGGAGCAGTGTAATGGACACCCGGCAGGGAGCCACACTGGACTCTTATAGTAATGTTTAAGGTTGTAACGTTAAAGTATTTGCGCCTCCCATAATGGGATGAAATGTTCTAACATGTCATGTTTGTTTCTACAGTCCGGGAGTACTGAATTTAACTAAGGGGGAGTGTGGCGCCCCAGGACCTGGTCGCCACAACAGCATTGCCCTCCCAAAAGGGTTAATGCTGAGCCTGGAGGTAATTGGGAGATCTATTGGCCAGTAAGTTAACACTCAACACAGTTCTCCCTCCGGCCAGCAGGGGGAGCTCTGAACCTGGAACTTCAGGGAGCATTCCTTAAGTCTGGCTAGAAGGAGGAAGTGGTAGTTAGTCTGGAGACAGGAGTGAAAGAGTGCAGACGCAGGGTAGTGCTGCCTTGTGAAACTGGGGCCTAGAGCTTGGATAGCTTGGCCCAGTGAAGCAAGGGGAGCAGAGAGGCACAGCAGAGACTCGGACATCGGAGTCTGTAGTTGCCAGGGCATAAAATCCATCCCTGGTAGCTGAATCCGGAGGGCAGGAGAGCTGCAAGCCCCCTGTCCCAGAAGCAATCTGAAGGTACAACTGCATCCCAAGGGCCTGGTGTGGGCTCCAGCAGAGAAGCACCAGAGAGGGCCTGCGCAGTCTACCACACAGAAAAGGGGACGAACAACAAGTCCCAGCAGCAAGAGGGCAATTGCAAACCTAAAGTGCAGTGTCGTAAAACAGCAGAGAAAGATTAAGGAGTAGGCCTCATACTCAACTGGCCAAAGATCACCCCAGGCACTTCCAGGCCGGCCGGATCATCTTTACCATCTGTGACGGTCTCCCTGGACTAAGTTTCTGCCGAGTAAAAGAGGAGAAGGTAAAGAGACTACTGTTTGTGCCTGTTTCTTTCATTGCTTGTCGGCCCTGCACCGTGTTAGTCACACAGCACCATAGACTTCCACAAGCACCAACTGTGCCCCGGGCATTGCTCCACCTGTGGGGAGCAGTACCACCATTGCTGCTATAACATCATCCCGGTGGCCTCACACAGCAGCGGCGGCTTAATAGCCGCAGACCACAGGTGGCGTCACGAATACAAACTTAAAGTCATCCGCCACATATTCAACTGACACCCACCAGGGCCACGGAGCCGGGCCCAGCCACCACTGACTACCACCGGACTAGTCCGGCACCGGGTGTCCCATAGCCCTGGGTGGGCGAGTCACTACAGATAGATTTGGGGTCTCGGATTTTCTCAGCCATATGAACTGTTACAGTCGAGATTACAATATTATCAGTATGGATAGTGATGGCTTTAATGTTTTCAGGGAGAGAGAATCAGAACCCATGAGTTAGCTCATCTGCCAGGGCTTTCTTGGTACCAGACATAAAGGAGAAAATAGGAGTTAAATCTGGAGAAAAGCAAAGTCCATCGAGACTGTCTGGGACCCTGAACAAGGTGACTCTTCTTTAGGGATTGTCTGTAACAGGGACCATTGCTAATAAACTTTTGGTATCGACTGAAAGCGCATAGGTACATGCCACAATGCCATCGCAGATACTATATAAGGGGATCGGTTTACCAAAAAGGGATATTTGTTGGGCCTGTGCCCAGGTAGTGAGCAGGTGTCCAGCGAGAAGCCCTCAGGTGATGACGTATCAAGAATGAGGTCGGGGTCACATAAGCTTACGAAAAATAAGACCGATTCTAATCCAGGGGAGTAAGACGAGTGTCATCCCTTTGGTGCTCCATAGGTCGTCATGCGAGTGCTATGCGAGTGTGAGGGTTTTTTCTTGCCTATGATCCGTATGCAATGTTTTTTAACAGCAGCGAATGCTCTGGGTCTAATGCTTCAAAATGGTGATGTATCCATAAGAATGGATGAAATAATGATGGTCCATGTGGCGTCTGATTTTTTCTAGACTTACATTGGCGAGTCTTGCCCAATTTACACGACTATAGGCAGCATGCTGCAATTTTTTTTCTCATCCAAATACAGCTGAGAAAAATATTGCAGATCAGCATTGCCTCATTGAATAACATTGGTCCTTTTTTCTCCCATTGCTCTTGTCCGATTTATATGCTTACGCCTAAGCCACACGGCATGAAAATCGGAGCGAGTGGAGTGCAATAAAAAATGGCATTCCACTCGGACCAATATTAGCCTGTGTGTCAGCGCACATAAGCGATTATTTTCTCAGCCCTAATCGGACCGAGAAAACAATCACAGCATGCTGCGACTGTAATGCGAGACTCTTTAGGGTACTTTGCAGGTTGTGACATCGCACCTGCGATATCGTCGGGGTCAAATCGAAAGTGACGCACATCCGGCGCCAGTAACGACGTTGCAACGTGTAAAGCCTAGATGAGCTGATTTACGATCGCAAAAGCGTCATAAATCGGCGATCTGTGTAGTGTCGGACATTTCCATAATGTCGTTACATCAGGAGATACGATGTTATTCCTCGCTCCTGCGGCAGCACACATCGCTGTGTGTGAAGCCGCAGGAGTGAGGAACATCTCCTTACCTGTCTCCACCGGCTATGTGGAAGGAAGGAGGGGGCGGGATGTTTACGTCCCGCTCTTCTCCGCCCCTCCGCTTCAATTGGCCGCCTGCCATGTGACGTCGCTATGACGCCATACAACCCGCCCTCTTAGGAAGGAGGCGGGTCGCCGGCCAGAGCAACGTCGCAGGGCAGGTAAGTGCATGTGAAGCTGCCGTAGCGATAATGTTCGCTACGGCAGCTATCACCAGATATCGCATGTGCGATGAGGGCGGGTACTATCGCGCTTGGCATCGCTAGCATCGGCTAGCGATGTCGCAGCGTGCAAAGTACCTCTTTCTCTCACACCCATTCAAGTGTATGGGGCAAGAGAAAAATCGCACTGCACTCGCGTTACATAGGTGTACCACGAGTGCAGTGCGAGAATGGCAATAACCAGCTATGGAGGGGAGAGGGAGATAAATCCCTCCCTCCCCTCCTCACCGCCGGCCACCGCCCTCCACAGCACCGGCCTTCCCCTCCTCAGTGCTGACCCGCCCCTCGCAGCTGAGGTCCGCTCGCACGGTCGGACCTCAGTCGCAGGGACACTCGCATGACACTCGGCTCTGATGTACTGCCAGCGTGAGCCGAGTGTCATGCGAGGGGATCGCAGTAATCCCCATGTGGCCCCAGCCTAACAGGAGTGAAACCAGAGTCTTAAAATGGATGATGGCCATGTGGGTCCGGGAACTACGGATAAGTGGCCAAACAGAGAGATGGAAGAAGACCCCTGTAGTTACTGTGCCTGAGAGACGTGCTGTGGTGAGGGGCACATGGGGTCTAAACCAGACCGCCTAGGCTAGGGTGTGACGGGATGCAGCAGTGGTGCTGGATAGCAAAGTGATACTGTAAGGAGAGTTGTAAAGATGCAGATGGCACAACCATCCATGGCATGAATGGCCCAGATACACCTTAGCTGTCCTGTTTAACCAGCAGCCATCGGGACCGTCCCTCCCATACACAGGAGCACTAACTTAACCGATCGCTCATGTGCTCTCTGTGCGAGAGTAGTCGCCAGACTAGCCATATCTGTGAGAATAGAAAGACCGCCAGGCCAAAGTTGGACATGCCAGATCCTTAACTCCATTGATATCAATAATTTCTTTAAGGTCCTTAACTCCCTCAAGACCCTCATTGAGAATAGACTCTTGGCCGAACCCATTAATATTGACAGAGTCGACTGATGTTATTCTCGAGTGTGAGATGGTGTCACGGTCGTCTCTTTGTGAGATTAGTGACAGGCTCAGGTTTGGAGTCTTATCATATGAGGCCATACACATTAAATGTGTATTTCTCTTTTCCCAGTCGCAAGGTTAATGTCAGTTCTCCTTGTCAGCTGCAAGCTCATTAACTCTGCTCAGAAGTTTTCTCTGATGACCTCTTCTGGTCTGGATAAAAACCCTCTGCTCCCTTCAGAGGGTGCCGGTTATTCAATTCATTCTGGAGCTAGGCCTGGAGCTGTGATGAGGCTGCAGCTGCCGCTTTCATGTGTGAATGTAGCCTGTTTAATTATTTTCTCCTTTCCTTCTTACACCTCCCTGTATACCTTATATATATATATATATATATATATATATATATATATATATATGCACGCATATAAAAATGCATGTTGTTTGCTAGCTAGCAGTATTTGATTAACAACATTTTCAGCTGATCTGTCTCACCCTCTCCCCAATGAAGAGCTGAAGAGCATGGGAATTACTTGTCCCTTGGTGCTCATTTGGGAGTCTGCCTTTGGCAATGTGTCTCATGTATGTATAGTCACCTATGATTAAGGACTTGTTTTTATTTATTGTCCAAAACGCGTAGGGTGAGCTCAAGTTTTGGATCCGTTATATTTTTAATACCTAATACATTTTTTGATATTTTAATATACTGGATTGTGGTGCTAGGTCCACCCTTCTCTTCTTTTCTTACCATCAGGGCCAAGGACAGGAGATAGGGAGATGCCGGGGGCCCAGACCTCACTACCTTCAAGCATACCTCTAGGTTTAGGGAAATCTTAGGGTATGCCTATTCTAAGGGCTCCCTTCTAGTTACCCCCTTTTCTGGCAGATGATTTAAGATGGATTCTACTGGTACATATCTAGGCTGGAAGAGCCCAGCTTATCTTTCTCTAAGTGGTGCCAAGTGACAAAGACTTTCCCGGAGTTGTGTTTGTTTGCTAAGAGACTGTACCTGGTAACTGCTCCTCATGAGCAAATAAAGAGAAATCCAGCTTTGTATAAGATTTCTTCACTTTCTTCGCCTGTTCCCAGCTACTTGACAGTATGCAATCACTTCTTATAGTGGAAAACACACTTTAATTTACATTTCCTAATTTCTTGAGACACTTTCTAAACGAAGAAGCATTATACTACAATGACTGTACCTAGTGTTCCGGAGTGGAATGATGATTTTCAAGTCTTGATCACGTCTCTGCTTTTCTTCAACAGCAAACTGGAATACATTATTAAGAAAACAATGATTTACAAAAATTGCAAGCCCTTATATAAACACATAAGTAGTAATTCCCCAAGGAAATGAAAAAATATATATACCGTACATTGCATCACCGCTGATAAACATTCCTACTGATTCCTTCCTACTAACATTGCCTTCTTCATGACGTCAACTAACAAGAAAAGAGGAAACGCTGTGTGCACTCCGGACTCTGTCATGTACTTACGAGGGCTCCTCTGCTGCCGGAGGTGGAGGCCAGAGAAATAAACCTCGTCATGAAGATTTTCTTACTTTCGTTTCTAAAGATTATAACTTTCGGAGGCGTCACCAGAAAGAGGATTTTCTACTGTGTACGTATCGTGCCGATAACAGTTCATTGACTTGTTTATCTCACCGCTGGCAAACGTTCAATGAGCGTCCAGCTTAAATCAATAATATTCTGGCCAAGAATCACTAAAGCCAAAGGAAATCAAAAATGCAATGTTATAACATGCGAACAATGAATAAAGGAATCAGGAACTGCATTACTGCTATTGAAATTATGTTTAAAAATGAGATACTTAGTGCACAAATTGGCCTTTTCATGAGAGCCCAACAGCCAGCGACAAGGCGTATCTCTTTGTTTGGACCCTAAATTGGCCAATTCATCAGAGCCCAACAGCCAGCGACGGGGCATATCTCTTTGTTTGGACCCTAACCTAATATTATTCCTCTCCTGGGATTAAAAGCAACAATTTTAGGGGCAGGAAGGATCCAGATTTAATTGAAAATGTCTTAGGCCTCCTTCACACGTCCGTGTCTCCGGTACGTGATTGGTTCGTTTCCTCACGTGCCGGAGACACGGGCACACGTAGACCCATTAAAATCAATGGGTCTGCGCACACATGCATGTTTTGCTATGGACCATGTGTACGTGTGGAGCATACATGTGCCCGTAGACATGTCTGTTTTTCTCCGGCATCACGGGTGTCACACAGCCCGCATACGGACCGCACGGATGTGAATCGTGTGATACGCACCGGAGAAAACACACGTGTTTGTAGAAAAAAAAAAATTCTATACTCACCTTCTCCAGCGCTGCTGTCTCTGCCACTGCTGTCACTTGCTTCCAACCCCCGCTCATTATGATCATTGAATACTCACTTCACTGCGGCCGGAAGCAGCAGCAGCGGGGAGTCGGCAGGACCGGAGACCGAAGATTAGTACCACGGACAGCGACGCCAGGGACAGGTGAGCAGAAAGTTCCCGTTCTCCGTGTGTTATCATGGATAACACACGAAGAACACACGTTGTGCCTTAAAAACGGCTCATGGAGGGCAAAACGCACCTTTGACACGTCCCTGAAAAACGTTCATGATTTTCATGGACGTGTGAAGGGGGCCTTAGGCTGATAGGAGGAGTGCTGAGTCAGAGAGGAGTGGACTACAAATATAAAACCAAAGGAAAACATGCACATCATAGCAATAACGTGTGCAAGTGAACTACCTGTTAGGGTGTTATATTTGCATGTTTTATTTTTTACATTAAACATTATTATTTAATTTTTTATTGTTTTCATGGGGACAATGTTCTTTATACAGCAAAACTCCAAGTTTATACTCCAGTATTGCTACATATAAGACTAATCATGGTCTTCTTACCAAGATGGAAGTGAAGGGGACCTTCAGTGGGTCCTCAGCCTCCTTGGCAAATCAGTGGCACCCTATAATCACATTGCAGAGTGGAGGGGGAGGACACACTGGCAGATACAGACAGTAGTGGCCCCTGTGAAAGAACAATATATGGACCTTTTGCAGTCCAATAACTCATTGTAAGGCCCCCTTTCACAGGTCCATGCAAAAACTGAATGTTTTGCACGGTCCCTGGAGTAGGTACGTATGTTCGTCCGTGTGGTCGTGTGCAATCCGTGTGACATCCGGATAGCACATGGAAAACACCAACTTGTATACTTACCTGTCTCTGGCGCTGCTTTCTCCTGCGCTGCTGTCTCCTACGCTGCTTTCTCCTGCGCTGCTTTCTCCTACGCTGCTGTCTCATGCGCTGCTGTCTCCAACGCTGTTGTCACATTTGCTGCCGGGTCCGCAGTCAGTGCAATGAATATTTATGAGCATAATGAGCGGGTCCGGAAGCAACAACAGCTCTGGAGACAGGTAAGTATAAAAATTATTATTATTATTTATTATTTATTATTATAGCGCCATCAATTCCATGGCGCTTTACATGTGAAAGGGGTGTACCTAATAGAGACAAGTACAATAATCATAAACAATACAAGACACAGACAGGTACAGGAGGATAGAGGTCCCTGCCCGCGAGGGCTCACAGTCTACAAGGGGTAGGTGAGGATACAGTAGGTTAGGGTAGAAAAATAAATTTATTTCTCATTGAGACGTGTTTTCTTTAGTACATGTCACACTGACGTCACATGGATCACATCAGTGTGCAGTCCGTGTAACATCCGTGCTGCTAACAGAAAATGGTCATATCACTGTGTTGCGCACATGGACACACGTGTGCTCCACACGGACACATGTTCAGTGTCAAAAGATGGACGTGTTTGCAAACACATTGATTTTAATGGGTCTACGTGTGTCCGTGTCTCCAGTTCGTGTGAAAACGGACGTCATACATTCGGAAAACACGAAGGTGTCAGCAAGCAGATTGATTTAATGGGTCTACGTGTGTCAGTGTCTCCGGTAGGTTTGTAAACGGACGTCACACATACCAGAGACACGAATATGTGAAGGAGGCCTAAGGTAAAATTCCAGCCTTTTTTTGGTGGATGTGGCCTCTTTTACCTCTTGGGCCCTTGGGTTGCATCAATGATATATCTGCCCCTGCTGACACGCACCATGATGAATATATATGTCCTGGAGCCTGAATGGGTTAAACAAGTCATTTAACATGGAAAAATATTTCGGAAACTTTAACATCATTGGGGGGAGGTAGGGATGTCTTAAATATCCAGATTTGCAAACTCCCTCCTAAAAAGCACAATATGGTAACAGCCCAATGTTTTGTAGCCATAAAGTTGTCAAATTAGACTAGTAAATCAAGTATGCAAAAACTTAAATGTGTAAAGAAAAAAAAATAAAAATATTTTTTTAAGAACTCTACTTTCCCAACCAGGACATAAGAAGAAATGCCAGTGTTGTGGGGTGTACGTGTGTAAGGTTGGACCAGTAAAACAAGTGTGCAAAAAAAATGAAAATGTTTGTAACATACGAACTTTGTGAGGTAGATAAAATGTCTGGAATGCTGGACTTTTTGGTTTGACTTTGTATAAAAATTTTTTTAAAAAATTCACTTAACAAAAAGTAAAACTCAGAAAAAGGCAACAAACCAGAAAGCCTGGCTTTGGTTGATTCTTACTTTTTTCCCTTCAGTAGAGAATAACAGGACTGAGGGTCTGGAGCTGCCTTCCTGGCTTGCAGGGCTTGAAAATAAAAATAAAAATAAAAAAAATAATAAATTAAATTAAAAAAAAGTCACACGCAGCAGCACAAGGTGCCCTACTTGAGTATATCACGTATCGGTCAATATACACAGAGCCTACAGCGACTAGGACCTTTCTTTTTTTCTCTCCCCCTACGTTTTTTCCACTGAAACATGTTGGTTCCCAAGCCAATAAATAAACAAATGGAAGCTAAACAATAAAAACTTGTCTAAAGGGGGCTTTACACTCCGCGACATCGCTTTGTGCGTCAGGGGCAAATCACTGCCCGTGGCGCACAACATCATTAGGACCCATCACACGTACTTACCTGCCTAGCAACATCGCATTGGCCGGCGAACCGCCTCCTTTCTAAGGGGGTGGTTCGTGACATAAGCGGGGGGGGTGGAAAACAGCTGCATTAACGACTCCCACCTCGTTGCCGCAGGACACAGGTACGCTGTTGTTCCTCGTTCCCGGGTTGTCACACGTAGCGATGTGTGCTGCCCCAGGAACGACAAACAACCTACGTCCACAACGACCAACGAGATTTTGAAAATGAACGACGTGTCAACGATCAACGATAAGGTATTTTTGATCGTTAACACTCGCTCAGAGCTGTTACATGCAACGACGTTGCTAATGATGCCGGATGTGCGTCACGGCTTCTGTGACCCCAACGACATATCGTTAGATATGTCGTTGCGTGTAACGGGGCCTTAAGTCCTACAGATCTCCTACTCAAATCCATGGTTTTCATGGATGTCTGTATCAATCCATCAAACTATATGGGTTTGTGTGCTGTCTGAGAAAATGAAATCACAAGGATGTGTGACTGTAGACTAATATTGAGCAGTGCGCTCTGAGGTCCTCTCTCTAGGCTGCAAAACCTCAAAATGGCTGCTGTGTTCCCTGCCTCTGCTTTTATATTGGATCTAATAGCTTTTCCTGATTGGTTGTGGTATACCATTTGATATGGTAGTGTCGCGGGCGGAGGAGGGGACGCTGCGCTCTCCCACTGCTCGGGTCCGGCCGCTGCTGCTGTGGCTGCTGCTGCTCGGTGGTGGCTCGAGCGGTGGGCCGGATCCCGGGGACTCGAGTGGCGCTCCTCGCCCGTGAGTGAAAAGGGTGGGTTTTGATTGTGGGGATTGGATTATTGTCCGTGACGCCACCCACGGTTGTGGTGATATTGGTGACACCACCGCTGCTCTGGATGGGGATCCCGGGAGCGGTGACAGGGAGAAGCTTTGATGTTAGTTCTCCCCTCCGTGGGTAGGGGGTTGGTTGTCCCGGGGCCCGGTGATGGGGTAGGGATGGATGGCAGGCGGGTTACGGGGCCTGGCGAGGTACAGGGTCGCGGGGGCAGCGCTGTGCCGCAGGGCACGGTGGTACTCACTCAGCCAATGATGAGAACACAGTTCTAGGTAAAACAAACGGCTGGATGGACGGGTCCCACAGACGGCTGCGGTGTTGTCTGTCCTGGCAGGTTGATGGTGACTGCCTTTCCCTGCACCTATGTACTGTAGATGGTTCCGATGGGTTCCCACCGGTAACCCGCTCCCCAGCTTGGATATGGGCTGGAGGAGCCCCCTTTTGCCCGCAGGCTCTGGCCCTGAGAAACGGTTGCCTTGGCGGTGGCGGTGTCTCCCTCTCTTGGTTGGACGGTTGCCTTCTTTCGGGACTTGGCTGCTGGGAAACCCAGGAGGTTCCCTTCGCTAACAGATTTGGCAAATTCACGGCGACTCCTAGCCTTGCCGGGGTCCGCAAGCCCCTGCCAGATGGTGCTGACTTCTCTTCGTGTACCGGTCCGGTACCGTCGGGCCACCGCTCGTCCACGGTCCTTACGGTAAACTCGGATAGGCCACTCCTGCAGACGGTCACCACCGTCTGCCAACCTTGCTGATCCGTCCGGGCCACACACCCGGACCAACTTCAGGCTGCTTGACTACCACTTTCCTTCCTCTCACTTTCACTGTCTTCACTCATCTGCCTGCTTTTCCCGCCTCCAGGACTGTGAACTCCTCGGTGGGCGGGACCAACCGCCTGGCCCACCTCCTGGTGTGATCATCAGCCCCTGGAGGAAGGCAACAAGGGTTTTGTGTCTGACTTCGGTGTGCCTGACCGTGAGTGTGGGGTGTGTTGGTGTTGTTCTCTGTGGCCCTTGGCTTGTCCAGGGCGCCACAGTAGCTCCAAAATATTATGGGGAAGTCTGCTCGACCATATCACAGGCCATGTGAGTCCTCTCTGGCTGATGCCATCTTCAGCAATGTGTTAAATGGTGCCAGGCTTTTTTGAGGCTATTCGCACAAATCAAATCACAAATGTTTTGTATGAGCTGGGACCTGCAAATACCATGAAATTCAACACAGTCAATTCCCAGCAAATGAATTTGCTCATCCTGCAATAAATAAGCTTTAATATAATTCCAGTAATGGAAATGAAAAAGTTATGGGTCTTGGAAAAACAGCGAAACAAAACCAGATAATTTTTTTTTAAAACTAGTTTTTATTGTGCAAAAATAATAAAATCTAAAAAACTGTATTAATGATTTAGAACAAGATTAAGGTCACAACATGGTGAATGATGTGGAAATAAAATCTCTTTTTTTTTAATTGAATGGCAAGAAGTATAGCGGTATTATACTCAGTCAATGGCAGATTGAGGTTGTGAATATTTTGGCAGTGGGATCACTCATCATCATCATCTGTATACATTGATAGAAACCTTTGAAGAAATATGTGCACCGAAAATGGTGGAGATCTAGCGATTCCGACAACTTTGATCCTTCTTGGGTCCCAAATACAATCTTCCTCTAATCCGCTGCTCACCATGCCGCAGTACTCCGGCACCCAGGCGGTGTCATACCCTTCACTGTGCCACGTTTTCTGCAGTGGGTGGCCTTGGTAATGTATTTTCTTTACTTTTCCCACATTCACTCTCAGCTCCAGGATGACCTGATTCCATCGATCTTCTAATGGATACCGAGCGGCTTTGTCTATATTTCGGCTGACGTAGACACCCGCCCCTAACATGTTGCCAGTGTCACGTGATCTCTTAAAACCATTCAGAATAATTTGTAGAGCCGCCTCCAATGTGGTGCCGTGGTACATCTTATAAATCCTTCCATGTTGTGGGATATCATTGCTCTGAAGTCTGAATTCACGAAAGTTGGGCAGACGTTCGGCTTCCCAAAAATTATCACTTGCATGAGTCATATTTTCTGCAAAAACAAATCAGTATTAGGCTTATAGTGTAAGTTACTGTGATGACTGTCACAAGGTGGTGCTAGACATTACTTTCATGCAGTCATTGTAGAGGTAGTCAGACAGACCAAGATCATAAACCCGGAGGGCACAGGGTGGCAGACAGAGACAAGTCAAAATACAAGCTGAAGGTCAGGGTTCCAGGAGAGTACATACAAAATACAGGGAACAGGCGAGGACGTGGTCAGTAGGAAGTTCGAGGTCAGAAGTCGGGAAGTCAAAACAGAAACAGGGGAAGACAGGCCGAGATCATAAACCAGGAGGGCATGACAGTACACAGGCGGCAGACAGAGACAAGGTCAAGATACAAGCCAAAGGTCAGAGTTCCAGGAGGGTACGTGCAAAATACAGGAAGCAGGCGGGGACATGGTCAGGAGGAAGTCTGAGGTCAAAAGCCGGTAAGTAAAAATAGAAACAAGTGAAGACAGACAGACACAAGTGAACAGCAGTCCAGAGACGAGAGACCAAAACCTGATCACTGAGCACCACGGGAGCCAACAGCACAACTGTAAACAGGAAGATGAACTGGCGGCGTCCTGAGCTAACACACTCCTTAATGAAGCAGAGCAATTACCGGGAATGAGAAGCATCTGCGACAGCACCTCCCAGGACCAGCGTGACACCCAGTGCTATAAAACAACCAGCAGACCATTCTGCAAAACGCTCTGCACCATAGTCAAGATATACCGCCTCCATAGCAGAGCATAGCAGAACAATACAGAATATTCTGCACATCGGAATCGTGACAGTTGCTATATTTTACTTTTACAAATGAAGAGTTTAGGGGTTGGCCACTTTTCGAACTGTTTGTTTATCTGTATCATAAAATTAAACACTGGTAAAAAAAAAATGGATAGGGACGGGATCAGTATTTTTTAAACATTGAAGCTCATAATGAATAGTTGATGGATCTGATTTTAGCACTGTCGTGCCCAGAAAACTAGAGGTGTTCAGATGCACCTGTAGTAAAAGCATATCTGCTACAAAAGGAAGAAAATATTAAGGTTTCCAATTTTAAATGGATTTGATCAATTAAAAAACCCAATTACAAATAGATAATAACCAAACATGTGAACAGAGGTTAACAAGAACAGAGGAACTGCTGCGTGGACCCTGCAATAATGAATGCACTTACCGGAGCTCCTCGGCTGCCGGACTGGTGGACAGCACAGCACCGCACCTTATATAGGCTGATGAGTTTCGTTTCTAAAGATCAGGTCCTAGAGGCGAAATAAAAAAAATGGACTTTTTATTGCATTGTAAAAGCTATTCATAGCAGGTAGAAAGGTGATAAGAGCTCATCTGTGAGCCTGAGACAGCGTCACCCAATGCTGATAATGTCCTCATCAATAATATCCCGTCCAATAATTGCTATAACCAAAGAATAACATGCAAATCATAACAATAACTGACCCGTGTGAACAGGTCCCAAGGGTATTGATAATATCCTTCTACGTTATTACATTATTTTTACGTGTAATAGAAGCGATGTGCCGGGGACCCACCGTAGTGCAGAGTAAAGGCTGCTTTACACGTGTCGATTAATCGTGCGTTCGCATGAGCGATCGCACCCGCCCCCGTCGTTTGTGCGGCATGGGCAATGTGTTGCCCGTGTCGCACAAAAACGTAACCCCCCGTCACACCCCCGTCACCCCCCGTCGCTGTGGGCAGCGAACATCCACTTCCTGAAGTGGGAGGGACGTTCAGCGTCACAGCGACGTCACACAGCGGCCGGCCAATAGAAGCAGAGGGGCGGAGATGAGGGGGACGTAACATCCCGCCCACCTCCTTCCTTCTGCATTGCCGGCGGGAGCCGCAGAACGCAGGTAAGCTGTGTTCATCGTTCCCGGGGTGTCACACGAAGCGATGTGTGCTGCCTCGGGAACAGTGAACAATCTGCGAGCAGAAGGACGTACGATTTTTAGAAAATGAGCGACGTGTCAACGAGCAACGATAAGGTGAGTATTTTTGATCGTTCACAGCCGCTCGTAGCTGTCACACGCTACGATATGTCAAACGATGCCGGATGTGCGTCACTTACGACGTGACCCCGACAACATATCGTTAGATATATCGTACCGTGTAACGTGGATTTAAGTTACGGCACAAGACGAGGCTACAGATAAACAGGGCTTATTTACAGGCAGGGACACGCAACTGCTGCGAGGCAGCGGCCAGGGGGTATGAGGAATTAGCTGGGGCAGACTACAGCCATCACCTCAACTATCACAATGCAAAGTGTGAACAGTACAGAACATCAAAAGTACACTTAGCCACACTACACAACAATCAAATAGTTACCCTATTAACAGAGTCTAAATAGACAATATTCCTACAAAAAATTAGACTACACATTCATATCTTTCAAAATATTTTTGTCACATTATTTTTGCAAAAAACATTTTTTATTAGAACACAATACATGAATAGAAAACTAAAGGGCAAATCCTTAGTAACACAGGGGATTAATTATTGCAAACATTAGGTATACACGGGGGGTCAATCAAAATAATAATAACCCTATAAAGAGCACAGGTAAAAAACTATTTTTCCTTGTTCTGCCCAAGTTAGGTAAAAAATGAGCCTTGTGCAACAAGATTTAGATTATTCACATTGGAGCATGCTGTTATCTCAAATGGACACTAGATGGCGCAAGTGCATAGTGTCGCCCAGGACTATGGGGTACTCAGTCAACTATTACTTGGTGGCCGTTGCCCGGATCCATGTCCTGGGGACGCTTTTTAACCCTAGAACGCATACCTGGGGCCTCGCAGGCCTGCTAGGTCATTTGTTTTCTATGGTAGATTGAATTGCTTGCGCGTTCTAGGGTTAAAAAGGGTATAATTACAGGGGAGATTATATGAAAGTTTATAACATGACGCCACTTGCGGGTTGCGGCTATGTGGATGGAGCCGCCGCTGTACAGTTTTCATTACTGCGGCTGGTGTTGATGGCAGCCTGGGTGTTAGGCCCTCCACAAGCAGGGCCGGGCCCCAGAGGATAGGTGATGTAGATGGTTGCAGTGTAACTGGTTCTTTTACTCACAGTCAGATGGAAACTGGTCACCTTCGTCAAGACTGGTCTTGACGAAGATCCCCTTAGTTCCAGTGCCAGTTTAGTGACCTGGTGGCTTCTTTCCCCTGCACCTGTATTTGGTTGGTGGGTCCCCGTGGCTTGGAGCATCTGGGCTTCCTCTCCTGGTAGTCTCTCAACGGTAGTCTGTATGACGGTAGTGTGAACGCTGTGGGCTCAGAATCTCTGGTCTTGTTCTCCGATTCTCCCGTTGCTACTGAGTCCCGAATTTCAAGGTCAGTGAGGTCCTTGATGGTCCCCTCACTGTGCAGATTTTTTCATGTCTGCATGGACCGTTTGCCTGACCTAGGATTCTGTACCTCGTTGGTGCTATGGTTCTGGGAGCACTCCACCGTACTCCACCAGCAAACAAACGTCTGGGCCCTCAGGTCACCGTCACACTCCTGTCAGTGCTTCCACTCGCTCTCTCCGTCCGTCTGTCCGTCACCGATGACGACTCACTACTCTACTCTCTGACTGCCCCCTGTCTGCCCCTCTCACCTGGTTGTCTAGTGGACTGTATTGGCTCCACCTCTAAGTGGCCATCCATTAGGTCCAACCCTAGTCTGGCACCAGTCTATCGGGAATTTGGGGTTAAAGCAGGGATTACGTGGAATGTTTTCACTGGTCTTCTGGGTCCCTGGGGGTAGGCCCTGCATCCTTGTGGAGATGAAGTACCTTGGAGCTTGCTGATGGCTTCAGGGGCGCTACACATATACATACATCAACCAGGAATTCCCAGCCAGTCTCACATGCCGATAATACCTGGCCTCAAACGGCATAGCAGCTGCAACCTGACAAGGGCAGGCACATTCCAGACTGGCTGGGAGTCCCTGGTTCTAAATCTTGTTGCACAAGGCACACTTTTTACCTAACTTGGGCGGTACAAGGGAAACATTTTTTTTCACCTGTGCTTTTTATAGGGTTATTATTATTTTGATTGACCCCCCCCCCCCCCCCGTGTATATCTAATGTTCGCAATAATTAGTCCCACGTGTTGCTACGGAGCTTCCCTTTCCTTTTCTACATTATAGTCTGACTGGCCTTCACTACTGGGGTTGCGTGACTACCACGCTCTAACGACTTTCACCTACACTATGCCCTATCCAAGGTGCACAAATGCAGACTCACAGTACCATTGTGAGAAACCATCTCTCCGGCGACAGCAGGGTTTGTTGGGGGACAATTCTCCAGGCGACACAAGAGGGAACGTTTCTTTTCTTCTGGCACTTGGCAGCTGGGCTCCTCCAGGCGACGTCTTCCCTTCTTATGGGTCCCCATTTTCCCCATTTTATAGTTTGGGCATATCTCCTGAACTGCGGTCTATTCCATCTTCCACTTTCCCCAGCAGGAGTGATGAGATAGTAAAATCAGGCAGCGCTCCTCTTTAAGACAAGGCCAATTTTAGTTTTTGCATTGTCATTTCCCCCCCCCCTTTCTGAGGGGTTTGGTTTTTTTATTCACATGTCCAGTAAGCAGCCATTAGAAGTCATCCATTGGCAAAAAAGTGCAATGATAAACGGTGGTACCATTTTTCCACCCAATGCCCTTAACACACAAACGACGGGGCGGGTGCTTTCACCAGCGATATCGCTAGTAATATCACTGCGTGTAAACGCCCCCTTTAGAGGTGTGGATGGTGCGGCTACAGTCACCACTCAGTATACAGTGAGCAACTGCTTTAACCGCACCCCAGCTGTCATGATCTATGGCTGGCTCAGCCGTCGCTGAGCCTTCTCAGGGTTCCAGGTCATGAGGGGTTAATCCTTGTTGCTTCGCTCTGATGGGCAGGCTGCAATATCCTGGCACTGCACCTGCGGTGCTTAGCCAGTGATATTTATGGATAAGCTGTGTTACGTTCTCGTGAGTGACCTGTCTTCTGTCCTGTCCCATTCTAACCTCTGTTTCCCCCTGACCTGATCTGACATCTATCTTGCTCCAGTCCCAACCTAACCTGTGTCTCCCATCTTATCATTGTCTTCACCTCTGTTCCCCTCTGGTTCCAAGTCCATCTCTGTTCATTTGTCTTTTTGCCATTTTCCCGACCTCTTACCTGTGTCCCCGTTCCAGTCCTCGTCCACGTCTTCCCTGTTGCTGTTTTTATGACTTCCCGGTTCCTGACCTTTTGGCTATCACCTGACCACGTTTGCCTTCTACCATTGACGAGACCTCCTGCTGCAGACCCAGCTTGCTGACTACTCTACTGCCCTCTAGTGGGCTTGCCTGCTTCCTGCTCTCTGAGGTGAGCTTCAGTACTTCCCTTCGCGGCAGCATTACATTAGGCTAGGCTTGTTTCACTACCCTATCAC
Organism: Anomaloglossus baeobatrachus; assembly: GCF_048569485.1. Lineage (NCBI taxonomy): Eukaryota > Metazoa > Chordata > Amphibia > Anura > Aromobatidae > Anomaloglossus > Anomaloglossus baeobatrachus. The sequence continues at coordinate 177,518,254 of NC_134363.1, read as the reverse complement.
CCCCTAGTGGTTGATCTGCTAACTACTCCCTTAGTTAGCTCCAGTGTCTCCTCAGTATGACGTGACACCGGCATTGACTGACAACCGGCTCTTTACTGGTTCAATGCTGCTGTCAGTCAGTGCTGGTGTATGGCTCCGAGCTGTGACTGTAGCCGCACCTCAATGACTGAAAGCATTCTTGCCGGTAGCAGCAAACGGGCAATTTTAGAACACTAATTGCTTTAACCCCATAGTTACAGGGTAATAGCTTTTTTGACATGTGCAATCTGCAGTTAAATTTGTAGATTTAGGATTTTGTTTCTATTTTTTTAACAAAAATCAATCCAAAAAAATGGATTTAAAAATAGCCAAAAAGAATGTAAAAAAAATGCTGGATTGGAAAATGTTCAGAGAGTAAAACGCGACAAAAGCCGCAATATTGTTGTCAAATTGGACTAGTAAAATAAAATGAATATTTATTTTTAATACATTATATTTCTCTGAAACCTCCTTCCCTTGATAAAAGAGTCTTAGCAAAAAATACTATGTTGGTAGCTACATGCTGTAACCGAACGCAGTTTTATTATGGCTGTGCACATTCGGACAAGTAAATCAAGTATGAGAAAAGGTAAATATGTACTATATTTTTCGTTTTATGACACTTTTTCCTCCCAAAAAATTGGGAGCAAAATGAGGGGTGCATCTTATAGTCCGAATGCACCTTACTGGGAGGTGATGGAGCGCGGCCGCAGGAGGCTGGCGCTGTGCTGGGGCCTGTGTGGCGGGGGCATCCTAAAATATTTGAGGTGTGGGGTTCAAATAATGGCACCCAGAGGCGGGGTGTGCACAGACGTAGCTCTCGGCTCAAGATTTCCTCTGTGCACGCACCGCCTCCGGTCCATTGATCTCCCAGCAGCGGACTTAAGGAAAATGGTGCCTGGAGGTGGCGTGTGTGCAGATGAGATCTCGGCTTGTCATTGAGCTGATAGCTCAATCTGCGCATGCGCAAACTCCGGGCGCCATTTCTTTGATGCCCGCACCGCCGACAGTTTCTGAAAGTTGCCCACCTTACAGCATTTGGGACACACGCCACCTGCACCATCGACCTGCTCCACCACGGCCCCTGCCTCCTTTGACCCCGCTCTACCACCGCTACTAAACCCCCCCGCTAAGAAACCACCGGACTGTAACATGGACTCCTTTTTTTTACTTTTTTTCCTCTAAATTTGGGGTGCGTCTTATAATCCAGTGCGTCTTATAAACTGAAAAATACTGTATGTAAAAAAAACAAAAACAAAAACGTTTTCGTTAGTTTTTAGCCAAATTCAAGCCCCCTTTAAACAAAAAGGACATAAAAAATGCTAGCTAGGGTACATTTCCAAAACCCAGCACCGTCAACAGGGCTCTGTCTACTGTATAAGGTTTCGTTCACATGTCTGTGTTTGTTCACGTACGTAAAAAAAACAAAACATTAGAAGTGTCATTAGTGTTTCGGGTCCACGTTTCTTCAGTATTTGGTAAATTTTTACCATTAGTGAATTTCACATATGGATAAATAAATTCCAAGCGTTTCCTATGCTTTGCAATGTTAATTACGGGCAGCACGTAGATGACACACTGACGCCATCCGTGTGCTGTGCATGATTTTCACAGACCCATAAACTTGTATTGGTAGTTTTGATTGGCGATGGCAGTAAAAAACAGACGTCTCTTTGATTTCTGCACTAATACATGGTCCGCAAAAAAAAGAAACTCAGACATGTGAACAGTCCCATAAACTACAATGGTGAAACTATCATGAATGTAACCCGCTCGGTGGATCTGGTGTCAGAAGGTCACAGCGCCTCGCTGCTGGCAGGTCCACTGCTGTTATTTAATAACGTATCCTTCCTTGTAGTACTGTAAGGATTAAGAACCCTTTCCTGCCTGGCTGTGGGCTGTAGCTGTCAATCTCAGGTGTGGCTCTTTGGGATCACTCCCCTTCCCTATTTAAGTCATGTGATCTGATCACATGATGGCTGTGATAGAAACTGAATCCTCCTTTCTATGTGGTCCACTTTGGAAGGAGCGAGCTCTGGAAGAAGTCTGTTGTGTAGTGTGTAGCAGCGGTGTTTGCTGCACTGAAGCCGCCTGGAGTGTCTTTTCCTTGGATGTCTATTTGCCCTGTCTGTATTCCTTCCCTTGTGTTTCTGAATTGTAGTGGCAAGATTACTGAACTCGTCGGCCTGCTCACTAGCCGTGTGAGTGCAGGGCTAGCTGAGGGCCTAAGGTATCTGGCTCAGAGACAGCTTGAAAGAACCTGTATAAGGACACTAGGGAGCTCAGGAGTCCGCTTGAGGTGAGTTCAGGAGGTGCCCCCTCACACCTCTCGCTAGCGGCAGGGACTTCAATTGTAAAATGACCCCTGTGTCCCATGTGTGTTGTAAACATATTCTGGGGGTTTACCAGGTACTAGGTAAACCCCACTAGTCACGTGCATGACAGGAACTCACAGATATCACATACGTGTACTATCTGGACGTCTGGATGAGCCCCGGTGTGGTGTGCAGGAGTGTAAAATGTGACTGATAAAACAAGTGTTGGGGAAAACATTAAAAAGTTTTTGTAAGTTGCACACAACAGTCACACAGATGGTGAGGTTTTTTATTGATTGAGTAAAAGTATAGCGGTATTATACACCGTCTCTGGCAGGCAGGTCACAGAGGGGCTGTGAATAAATTCGCACTGAGGAATCAGTCATCATCTGAATAGATTGAAAAAAACCTTTCCAGAAATTTGTGCACAGTAAATGGTGGAGATCTAGCGATTCCGACAACTTTGATCCTTTTTGGGTTCCAAATACAATCTTCCTCTAACCCGCTGCTCACCATGCCGCAGTACTCCGGCACCCAGGCAGTGTCATACCTTGCATTGTGCCACGATTTCTGCAGTGGGTGACCTTGGTATTCTATCATCTTTACTCTACCCACATTCACTCTCAACCTCAGGATGACCTGATTCCATCGATCTTCTAATGGATACCGTGCGGCTTTGTCTATATTTCGGCTGACGTAGACGCCTGCCCCTAACATGCCGTCACGTGATCTCCTAAAACCATTTTTAATAATTTGCAGAGCCGCCTCCAATGTGGTGCCGTGGTACATGACATAAATCTTTCCATTTTTGGGGATATCATTGCTGCGAAGTTTGATTTCACGAAAGTTGGGCAGGGTCTCAGCTTCCCAAAAATCTTCATAATTTGCGCTGGCCATGTTCCCTATAAAGAAACATAGGCATTAAACTTGTAGTGTTAGTTACTATAGTTGAGCGCTCATTTTAGGGGTTGGCAATTATCAAAGTAAGTTTTTTCATGTGTTGGACCACCAGAAACATTACTGGCAGGCATGGTCTTTACGTCCTTCGCAAAGTTTATTCTGCCCAATTCCTGCCTAATCTCTAATGAGTCTAATTTTCTAAATGTCTTGCACCCACTGTGAAATTTGGTGGAGGATTGGTGATGATCTGGGGATGCTTCAGCATGGCTGGAATTGAGCAGATTAATCTTTGTGAAGGACGTATGAATCAAGCCGCATATAAGCGTATTGCTTCCTTCTGCTCAGGCAATGTTCCCCAACTCTGAGGATTGTTTTTTCCAGAAGGACAATGCGCCATGCCACACAGCTAGGTCAATCAATGGGGGGGGATGAAGGACCACCACATCAAAACCCTGTGATGGCCAGCCAAATCCTCCAGACCTGAACCACATTGAAAACCTCTGGAATGTAATCAAGAAAAGGATGGAAAGACACAAGCCATTAAACAATGAAGAACTGCTTACTTTTTTGGTCCAGGAGTGGCACAAGGTCACCCAAAAGCAGGGTGACAGACTGGTGGAAAGCAGCCAAGATGCATGAAAGCTGTGAAAGCTTTGTGTTCATTGCTTCATGAACGACACATCCAAGCAACTGCGATACTTGGCCGAGCATTGAGCAGTAGCAAGAATGCGTGCCCATGATTAATTGTTAGTGCTTGGAAAATACACATGGAAGAGGGAGTATGAAAGAAAGAAAAAGGAGGGAGGGAGAGAATGAGCGAGAGCTTGAGAGAGTGTATTACAGAGAGTATGAGAGTGTGAGTGCATGAGAGGAATACAGTGAGTGTATTAGGCAGATTCACACTGGCGCATTACTCGCACGCGTGCAATTCGAGAAAATCTCGTATTACACTTGGCCACATTTAAGACAATGGTGCAGCCCCGATTGTTATGGACATGGTAATGGACTGTTATAATTCTGAATACTGACCATATGAAGATATCCAAAAATTGGCATTTGAACTGTACTCAGATATGGGACGTTCGGGTCATAAGTGATTCATGCTGACTTAGCTTAATATAAAATGATGAAACACATATACCGGTATATGTATATCTCAGAATAAGCTCTTTTTGCCGTTGACCCAATAGAAGTGTTACGTATTCTTGGCTCCTAGCCAACTGATTTCTCTAAATGTATCTGAACGTCTGTAATAAAGGCAGATATATATTTCTACCTAGATCCATGAACATCACTGGTGTGTGTGGATCAATAGCATACAATGCATGCCCGACAAATGACTCATGATTTGTAATGCAGATGGATTTAACATGTGGATGCATAACTCGGATTGCATCACCTTAAATTATGTCCACCTTACCTTATCAAGATCATGCTGCGATTGTCTATGAGAGCCGTGTCACTCGCACCCATACAAGTCTATGGGTGTTAGACAAACATCGGACTGCACTCGGATGACATCCAAGTGCAGTGCGATATACACACAGGTTGACAATGGAGGAGATGGAGAGATTAGTCCCTCCCTTTCCGCCGCAGCTGTGATCTGATCGCCAGATCAGATCACAGTCACATGATACTCGGCTTACGCTCGCAGAGCCTGAGACAAGGGTCATTAGCATATCTCATCTGATGCCATACACTTATTTAACCCCGGCCTAAGGGAGAGAGTGAGAGGATGAGCGAGTGAGTGAGTGAGTGAGTGAGTGAGTGTATGAGAGGGAGTGAATGATAGTATGAGAGAGAGAGTATGAGAGAGAGTGAGACTAAGGGTGGAAACACATCTATGCGAGTAAAATCGGTCCGACTGGGCTGAAAAATACTCGGCTGATTTTAGTTCACGTTAGGTGCGAGTGCAACGCAAGTGCGATGCGTTTTGCGATTGCGATGCTAGTTTCATGCAACATCTTAATTAGATAAAAGCTATTACACATGTGTCATTTAATTAACCTATGGGAATGTGCTGTCACATTCATCTAATGAGCGAAGTTACTGCCACACTCGCAAATGTGAACGCTGGTGCGCGTGTGTGATGCTACTTTTAATCCCCTTCCATAGGAAATCATTGGGACAAATGGTGCGAGAAACTCGCAAAAAAGCAGCATGCTGTGATTTTTTTCTCGGTCCAATTTGGACTGAGAAAAAAAAAAAAAAAAAAAATCGCAGATGAGAGCTGAATCATTCACTAACATGTGTCCGATTTCAATGCGAGTTTTTCTCGCATTGCTCTACTGCGAGAAACTCGCAAGTGAGAAGCCGGCCTAAGAGTGAGAGGATAAGAGAGTGAGTGAGTGTATGAGAGGGAGTGAATGATAGTATGAGAGAGTAAGAATATGAGAGAGTGAGACTGAGGCTGCTTTCACACATCAGTTTTTTTCCATCAGGCACAATCTGGAAAAAAATTGATAAAACAGATCCGGTGACGGATCCGTTTTATCCCCATTGATTTGTATTAGCGCCGGATTGTGCCTGATGGCCTTGCGTTGCATCCGGCTTTTGCCGGATCTGGCGTATTTGGCTAATGCAGCGGCCGGATGGAACGTCTCTTATAACATTTTTGTCTCTGACAAAAAAAACGCATCGTGCCAGATCCGGCGCGATACGGCATGATTTACAATGGAAGCCTAAGGACGCTGGATCCGGCGTAATGCGGCAAGAACTGGATGTGGCCACCGGATCAGTTTTTTTTAAAACTGCGCATGCTCCAATTTATTGTAAATAAACGGATCCGGTAAAAAAAAAAAAAAAAAAAAAAAAAATGGACGAAACTGATGCAAAAACGGATGCGCCGGATCCGTTTTTTTATGGATCCGGTATACTGGATCCATAAAAAAAAAGGATCCGGCGCATCAGTTTTTGCATTCTTTGCCGGATCCGTTGCATCAGGCACACACCGGATTGTGCCTGATGCCAAAAACATGATGAGCGAGAGCCCTTCTTCCTGAGGCATCTTTTGCATTACATTTTTGACTCCTGAAAAAGACATAATGTGAACATATCCCAACCAGTATTTCACCTTTGCTCACTGTGACGGTGCGTAAACAAAACCAAAAAAAGTTGTAATATTGCTGGTAAGGAACTCAATTCCTTCCTATTATCATATCCATTCTTACAATTTATTCTCCATGCAGTCAGACAAGTCTCTGTTCACATGTCCAGTTATTACTTCCATTTTTTTGGATCAGACTAGGAATAATAAATAAATAAATAAAAACATTCCAAGAGAAATCGTTTCCCATTCAAAAGAACAGAAGTGTCATAAAATGTGTCTCGTTTGCATTTTTTTCAGCTGCATCAAAAAACACAGACTGATCCATAGACCGATGAAAATGGATAAAAACTTAAGAAAAAAAACAGTAAACTATCGGAAATGGATTGTAAGGAATAATTAATGTCTTTTTTGTAGCAGCGCACATCCCCAGAACAAAAAAAAAAAAAAAAGCTTTAATAAAAAAAAAAAAAAAAAAAAGAAGGGGGAACAAAGACGGAAGCAAAAGGAACACTAAAATGTGCGTTTTTAAACTGTTTTTTGTTTGTTTTTTTTTGTTGTTTTTTTTAAATCACAGGACATATGAACAGTACCTAACAAGAGCAGATGAATCAACTTATGGACCCCGGAATCTTTCTTGGCCTCACCTGAGCTCGTCTGCTGCCGGAGTGGAGGACCTCGCCGGACTGCACCTCAAGAAAATTATTTCCTTAGTTTCGATTCCGGACGTGTAAACAAGTTTTTCTGTTGCATTGTAAAATCTATTCATAGCATGTAACCTGTTGATAAGATCTTCCCTCATCAATGGTAAACACTTACCGAGCGATTACTCCCAATCAATAATACCTCGGCCAATAATCGCTATAAAATGGTCTATATTGATTTGTGCAATAAAATAAAAAGGTGCAAAATAGGTTAGAATTCTGGCGCAATAATAGTAAATTTGGACCCCTGTGTCCAGGGATGGTTTCCACCATATAACTACAAGGGCATCTCAATAAATTAGAATATCATCAAAAAGTTACTTTATTTCAGTAATTCCATACAAAAAGGGAAACACATTATATAGAGACATTACACACAGAGGGATCTATTCCTATATATTATATAGAGTCATTACACACAGAGGGATCTATTCCTATATATTATATAGAGTCATTACACACAGAGGGATCTATTCCTATATATTATATAGAGTCATTACACACAGAGAGATCTATTCCTATATAGTATATAGAGTCATTACACACAGAGTAATCTATTCCTATATATTATATAGAGTCATTGCACACATAGGGATCTATTACTATATATTATATAGAATCATTACACACAGAGGGATCTATTCCTATATAGTATATAGAGTCATTACACACAGGGGCTCTATATTAATATATTATATAGAGTCAGTACACACAGAGGGATCTATTCCTATATATTATATAGAGTCATTACACACAGAGGGATCTATTCCTATATATTATATAGAGTCATTACACACAGAGGGATCTATTCCTATATATTATATAGAGTCATTACACACAGAGAGATCTATTCCTATATAGTATATAGAGTCATTACACACAGAGTAATCTATTCCTATATATTATATAGAGTCATTGCACACATAGGGATCTATTACTATATATTATATAGAATCATTACACACAGAGAGATCTATTACTATATATTACATAGAGTCATTAATATATAGGAATAGATCCCTCTGTGTGTAATGACTCTATGTAGTATATAGGAATAGATCCCTCTGTGTGTATTGATTCTATATAATATATAGGAATAGATCCCTATGTGTGCAATGACTATATAATATATAGGAATAGATCCCTCTGTGTGTATATAGTCATTACACACAGAGTAATCTATTCCTATATATTATATAGAGTCATTGCACACATAGGGATCTATTACTATATATTATATAGAATCATTACACACAGAGGGATCTATTCCTATATAGTATATAGAGTCATTACACACAGAGGGATCTATTCCTATATATTATATAGAGTCATTACACACAGAGGGATCTATTCCTATATATTATATAGAGTCATTACACACAGAGGGATCTATTCCTATATATTATATAGAGTCATTACACACAGAGGGATCTATTCCTATATATTATATAGAGTCATTGCACACATAGGGATCTATTACTATATATTATATAGAATCATTACACACAGAGAGATCTATTACTATATATTACATAGAGTCATTAATATATAGGAATAGATCCCTCTGTGTGTAATGACTCTATGTAGTATATAGGAATAGATCCCTCTGTGTGTATTGATTCTATATAATATATAGGAATAGATCCCTATGTGTGCAATGACTATATAATATATAGGAATAGATCCCTCTGTGTGTATATAGTCATTACACACAGAGTAATCTATTCCTATATATTATATAGAGTCATTGCACACATAGGGATCTATTACTATATATTATATAGAATCATTACACACAGAGGGATCTATTCCTATATAGTATATAGAGTCATTACACACAGAGGGATCTATTCCTATATATTATATAGAGTCATTACACACAGAGGGATCTATTCCTATATATTATATAGAGTCATTACACACAGAGGGCTCTATTCCTATATATTATGTAGAGTCATTACACACAGAGGGATCTATTCCTATATATTATATAGAGTCATTACACACAGAGGGCTCTATTCCTATATATTATGTAGAGTCATTACACACAGAGGGATCTATTCCTATATATTATATAGAGTCATTACACACAGAGGGCTCTATTCCTATATATTATGTAGAGTCATTACACACAGAGGGATCTATTCTTATATATTATATAGAGTCATTACACACAGAGGGCTCTATTCCTATATATTATGTAGAGTCATTACACACAGAGGGATCTATTCCTATATATTATATAGAGTCAGTACACACAGAGGGATCTATTCCTATATAGTATATAGAGTCATTACACACAGAGTAATTATATAGAGTCATTGCACACATAGGGATCTATTACTATATATTATATAGAATCATTACACACAGAGGGATCTATTCCTATATAGTATATAGAGTCATTACACACAGGGGCTCTATATTAATATATTATATAGAGTCAGTACACACAGAGGGATCTATTTCTATATATTATATAGAGTCATTACACCCAGAGGGATCTATATTTATGTATTATATAGAGTCAGTACACACAGAGGGATCTATTTCTATATATTATATAGAATCATTACACACAGAGGGATCTATTCCTATATATTATATAGAGTCATTACACACAGAGGGCTCTATTCCTATATATTATGTAGAGTCATTACACACAGAGGGATCTATTCCTATATATTATATAGAGTCATTACACACAGAGGGATCTATTCCTATATATTATATAGAGTCATTACACACAGAGGGCTCTATTCCTATATATTATGTAGAGTCATTACACACAGAGGGATCTATTCCTATATAGTATATAGAGTCATTACACACAGAGGGATCTATTCCTATATATTATATAGAGTCATTACACACAGAGGGCTCTATTCCTATATATTATGTAGAGTCATTACACACAGAGGGATCTATTCTTATATATTATATAGAGTCATTACACACAGAGGGCTCTATTCCTATATATTATGTAGAGTCATTACACACAGAGGGATCTATTCCTATATATTATATAGAGTCATTACACACAGAGGGATCTATTCCTATATATTATATAGAGTCATTACACACAGAGGGCTCTATTCCTATATATTATGTAGAGTCATTACACACAGAGGGATCTATTCCTATATAGTATATAGAGTCATTACACACAGAGGGATCTATTCCTATATATTATATAGAGTCATTACACACAGAGGGCTCTATTCCTATATATTATGTAGAGTCATTACACACAGAGGGATCTATTCTTATATATTATATAGAGTCATTACACACAGAGGGCTCTATTCCTATATATTATGTAGAGTCATTACACACAGAGGGATCTATTCCTATATAGTATATAGAGTCATTACACACAGAGTAATCTATTCCTATATATTATATAGAGTCATTGCACACATAGGGATCTATTACTATATATTATATAGAATCATTACACACAGAGGGATCTATTCCTATATAGTATATAGAGTCATTACACACAGGGGCTCTATATTAATATATTATATAGAGTCAGTACACACAGAGGGATCTATTCCTATATATTATATAGAGTCATTACACCCAGAGGGATCTATATTTATGTATTATATAGAGTCAGTACACACAGAGGGATCTATTCCTATATATTATATAGAGTCATTACACACAGAGGGATCTATTCCTATATATTATATAGAGTCATTACACCCAGAGGGATCTATATTTATGTATTATATAGAGTCAGTACACAGAGGGATCTATTCCTATATATGAAATGCAAAATTTATTTTCATCTGAAAATAACACCTTGGACACTGAGAACAGTCCAGTTCTTTTTCTCCTTGACCCAGGCAAGACGCTTCTGGCGTTGTCTATTGGTCATGAGTGGGTGACACAAGGAATGTGACACTTGTAGCCCATGTCCTTGATATGTCTGTGTGCGGTGGCTCTTGAAGCACTGACTCCAGCAGCGTCCACTCCTTCTGAATCTCCCTCAAATTTTTGAAAGGCCCTTTCTTAATCTTATCAAGGCTGCAATTATTCCAGTTGCTTGTGCACCTTTTTCTACCACACTTTTTCCTTCCACACAATTTTCCACTTATATGCTTGGATACAGCCCTCTGTTAACAGCCAGCTTCTTTAGGGACTTTTTGTGACTTACCCTCCTTGTGGAGTGTGTCAATGACTGCCTTCTGGACATCTGTCAAGTCAGACACGCGTTGGTGGTCCTATGATCAGGCCTGGGGATTCTTGATGGCCAAGGAACGTTCTTTGACTGTACCTTATTTTGCATGTGCACCTTAGGTAATTATGGCTCCTTTTAGTATTACATGCATGTGTGTCTTTACAAATCCTTTTCAGAATGAAATCTGCTATTTGTCGCATGTACTTATTATTTTGCTATTACATAATATATACTATCTGGAAACCATTTTTTCCATTTACGTGGCCTCAGCTCCCCCTTTTCCTCTCCACTCTTTTGTGATTGATTTTATAACACTATTTTAATCCGTGTCTGTTAATGATTTTCTAATAAAGTTGTGTTGTTTTTGCACAAAGTACTCCTTTTCTTAAAATGTCTTGTGTATTCTTATGACTTGTTTCCCACTGGGCATTGGGCCTCTTATACTGGGTGCACGCTTCCCGGCACTGCGCAGGTCTGGAAGCAGAGAAGAAGCTTGTTCTTTGGCTCCTGCATTAACGACAAGCTTCTACTGTGCTTCCGGACATGTGCAGTGCGCTTCTGAACCCGGGAAGCGTACGCCCATCATAGGAGGCACACTGCTCTACGGGAAAGAGTCAAGCGCATGCGCAAGATTTGCAAAGGGACGCCTATGACGCTGACTCTTGTAAGTCATATCATTTCCACAGAAGCATGAAAACATCCCGAGGTGGCCAATGAGTCTGGGAAAACCAACGCCAAATCCACTAGTCAAAAAGGTTAATTTTTCTATATTAAAATTGGTCTTCAAAAATACTTTCTTGAAATATTCGTTGATGTTCCAAACACTATAAAGGGCTTGTTAGGCAGGGTGAATAGAAAATGCTGGTGATTCGGGGGGGGGGGGGGGGGTCTGTCATGTTCTCTTTAAGAAAGCTGTCCAACATCTAAAAATTTGGAAACTATCAGCGCAGTTGAGCGTTACGGATGTCCTTAAATACTTAAGGTTTGCACCCCATTAGCGAGTATACCCAGATGCTGAAAGTAAGTGACACCTCGCAGAAGAATAGAGGCCTAGGAAGTTGAAGATTAGGCGCAGGAGAAGGGGGTCATCGAGCGTCACCTGATCAGTTGATCTATATTTGTGTGGGCTAAAGAGAGACATCCATTGTTCAACAGACCCAAATGAAGCGGTGACATCTTCCCAGTTTATCAAAATGCTGAAGGGTGCCACAGAATAGTGAATGGTCACTAGCTGCTTTGTGTATATCCCCATGACTGAAAGCTGGTGGCTACCAGGAGGAAATGGGTTACATTTTTCTCCCAGTAGCTGCACTTTCAGACAACATTTTAACACTATTTACCTGCAGAAAACCCTACATCTACAGGGAAATCATGTTGTTCCTAAGGGGTCAGGTTCTTTTTAATCACATTTCTCATTTTGAGCCATCTTGTGAGACTAAGGTCTACCACAGAAAAAAAAAAAAAAAAAATTAAAAAGAAGGTATATATCTCCATTGTAAAAATGTTTAATGTTGTATACACACACACATCCACGAATCACAATTTGTGGTTCACAGATAGTTTGGGTCGGGAGACCCACGGCCTCAAAAGCCTCATACGGTCCAGAGCTGCCAATTTTGTGTCAGTGGACCCAAAGTCAGTCCATGCATTGTAAATCATACTAGGATGTACAAATCAGATTTAATCCATATTCTTCACTTATGTACATAAGGCTCCGCTACGGTTTACTGATTGGATTCTTCCCGATTTGAAGACTTGCCATTATTTAAAGTGGAAGTGGTAGAACCAGGGAATGAATGTGGCTTAGAACCAGGTTTAGTAATGGAGTTATCCAGTGTCAGTCACTTGGCAGATCTTGTGCACCGCTCCAAGGCATCGTAGTCCCATCCTATCCATTGGAACAGAACTTGTGTAGAAGATCCGCCAATGCCTGGAAAACAGAATGCCACATTAGTACTGATTCACTACTCCCGATGCCACTATTATCCATGAGTGTTTTTTTTGGGATTGCGGTTCCGCTCGATTCACGCTCCTCTATTACATCTTCCATTCTCTCCAGATGCCCTGCATGCATGTAAACATTCAGCTTATACAGGTCTCCCTATCCCATAGTACGCCATGGATCTGGCACTTTTTGTTAAGGAGAAAACTCATACAGCCAGGGATGTGCCTATACTGGAGCCACAGACACTGGAGGGTGGAGGTCCTAATAAATAGGGCAACAACACTATAGGAGAAAAATTAAAAAAATATAATGCAACCTGAAGATCCACCTCTTCTGACAAGCCTACAGAGCCCTCAGTCCACTATACTGCTGCGCAACCAGCTTCCCCCTCCCCTACTATATCCTCACCCATCCCCCTCACCCCACTACCACTAAACGACCAGCTCTCCCCTCCCCTACTATATCCTCACCCATCCCCCTCACCCCACTACCACTAAACAACCAGCTCTCCCCTCCCCTACTATAGCCTCACCCATCCCCCTCACCCCACTACCACTAAACAACCAGCTCTCCCCTCCCCGCTATATCCTCACCCCACTACCACTAAACGACCAGCTCTCCCCTCCCCTACTATATCCTCACCCATCCCCCTCACCCCACTACCACTAAACGACCAGCACTCCCCTCCCCTACTATATCTTCACCCATTCCCCTCACCCCACTACCACTAAACAACCAGCGTTCCCCTCCCCTACTATAGCCTCACCCATCCCCCTCACCCCACTACCACTAAACGACCAGCGCTCCCCTCCCTGCTATATCCTCACCCCACTACCACTAAACGACCAGCTCTCCCATCCCCTACTATATCCTCACCCATCCCCCTCACCCCACTACCACTAAACGACCAGCACTCCCCTCCCCTACTATATCTTCACCCATTCCCCTCACCCCACTACCACTAAACGACCAGCGTTCCCCTCCCCTACTATATCCTCACCCATCCCCCTCACCCCACTACCACTAAACGACCAGCGCTCCCCTCTCCTATTATATCCTCACCCATTCCTTGTAGATTGTGAGCCCTCGTGGGCGGAGTCTTCTCTCCACCTCGTGGGCAGGGTCCTCTCTCCTCCTATACCGGTCTGTGCCTTGTATTGTTCATGATTATTGTACTTGTTTTTATTATTTACACCCCTTTTCCCTTGTAAAGTGCCATGGAATAAAATGGCGCTATAATAATAAATAATATATGCATACATCACCTGGAAGAGAACACCGAATGCTTCCTTTATTAGTAACATCATATTTAGATGCTCCAGATGTGATGGTGACGCCTCAGCAATGCCCACCACCTTAATTCTTTTTGGATCCCAAATACAATCCTCTTCCAGCCCACTGTCAACCATTCCACAATACGCTGGCACCCAGGCAGTATTATATCCATGGTCACTCCATGTTTTTTGCATAGAATGACCTTGATAATCAATTTTCTTCACTTTGCCGACATTCACGCTAAGCTTCAGGACAACCTGATCCGTTTTGTCACGTATGGGGTATCTGAGAGCTTTGTTCTTGTCCCTACTGACGTAGACCCCTGGTCCCAACATCCCATCCTCGGATTGCTGAAATCCAGATCCGATTATGTCTTTAGCTGCAGAATATGTGGTGCCGTGATACATTACATAGATCTTTCCATCTTCTGGTAGATCAGAACTGCGGAGAACGACTTCCTGGAATCCGGGCAAAGTCTCCTGTTTCCAAAAATCTCCAGCATAGCGCGGGGAGTATCCGGAGTGATGTGCCATGATTACTAGAATAGAGAAGGAGGGTGGCGAGTGGATAAACATCAACATCATTGGCTTTTACTTATCAATATTATACTTTTCTTATATCTTCCTTTGGGGGGACACATGACCTTGGTTATGGCTGCGGTCATAAAGGGGGCAAACACTCAAGTACAAGCGCATCTCAATAAATTAGAATATCAAAAAGTCAACTTCAGTAATACAAAAAGGGAAACGCAAATATTATATAGAGTCATTGCACACAGAGGGATCTATCTATATAGGAATAGATCCCTCTGTGTGTAATGACTCTATATAATATATAGGAATAGATCCTTCTGTGTGGAAAGACTATATGTAATATACTAGAAGGTGGCCCAATGCGAACGTATGGGGTAGTCTAGGATGTGTATGTAGGTTAGCAGATTGAATAATAAGGTAATGAATGGACTGGATGGGTGAGGTGTAATTTAGCATTCTTATAATTGTTTATTGGTTTTAAAATGACAAACAGAAGGAACAGTTTTAATAGATGAGTGGGAGGAAGCACTTTCTCCCCATCGCCTCCGTTGTCTGTCTTGGCGTATATCACACTGCACTCAGATGACATGCGAATGCAGTGCGATGTTTCACACTCTCCCATAGACTTGCATGGGGGTGTGTGAGCCAAGAATCGCTGCCAAACGCAGTATGCTGCAATTCATTTCTCAGGCCGATACGCCAGATGGACACTGCCCCATAGTTTTACACTGGTGCGAGTCTGATGTTTTATCGGATTGCACTTGTCTATGCAAAACGCAAGTGGAACCGTACCCTATGGGTAAATATCTTTATCCAGCGAAGACAGATTTTTTTTTTTTTTTTACTGAGAAATGAGATGTCAGCTGCTGAGAGGAGAGGTGAGGGATTTACGGGTACAGACATTCTGCTGCAAGTTCTCCTGAAACAACAGTTCTAGCTCTCCATAGAACTTCATGTGCACCAACTGTCCTCTCCTATCTCGGTAATGTGAAACTTTGTCTTCAAGACAGATTTTATCCAGGAATTGAGAATAAAACATCAGTCCAGAAAGAGAAACAAATGGATGTATCTAAAAATCAAAGTCTCATATTGCGGTGATAGTGATCACGATGTGGCGGTATTATTCTGGACTGTTACTGTTGTATTTAGAAGAATGGTCTTTGTATAGGGGGTTTAGTTCAGAGCAGTATTCAGGTAATATATATATATATATATATATATATATATATTTTTATATTATAGTGGTGATGCTGCACATATGGGGAAATATTACTTGGGACTTTTAAATACCCAAGCAAAATTTTTGCAGGGAGAAAAAAAAAAAAAAAAACCACACACACACACACACACACACACACACACACACACACACACACAAATACTATTAGAAAAAGTACTAGATTACCTTAATGTGCTTCAGAGCCAAAATTTTCCAGGGATTGTGGAGGGTTTCCAATAATTTATAATTTCCAGATCCTAGAGAAGACTGGCCGATCTGACTGCGCGCGGTCTCCTGCAGCAGAGCACAGATGTCAGGGCTTTCTTACAGGAAGTCACCGCTTCTTCAAAAGGGGTCTAGAAATAAATGTGTCATACAGTGATACTCGACACTACAGGATCAGATGATACAGGGTAGGTGGGCACTGTTATACCGGCTAGATCAGGACCCAGAAGCCTCACCTTACCCCTCTGTTTATTAAAAGGTGGTGTTTTCCCATGAACATTAAGTGATTATTTTACATTTCTCAGCGTTTTTGGGGTGTTTTGGTTTTTTTTTGTTTTTTCTTTTTTAAAACACAACTGCATACATTTACAGCAATGCAACCAATGCTATTCAATGGGGACTTGCAGATGAGCAATTGTTTCTCAAGGACTAAAAATAAAAATAAAAAAAATTGCCACATACAGCAGTTATTTCTGTGTGAGAGGATACTTGCCTATTCAAGCCTATGGGTGCACACAAAAGAAAAAGGAAACAAAATGTGTTCCGTGTGTCTGTGTGGCGCGCATGCGTGTTCCACATGGAGGCAAGTCCGTTTTTCTCCGGCAGCACTGATGTCACATGGGCCACAAACTGATGTGATCTGTATGATACGTACTAGACAAAACACATGACTTTGAAATAAAATGGTTTTCTATACTCCGCGGTCTCCAGCGCTGCGGTCTTTGGCTCAGCTGTTTCCTGCATCAAGGCCCGCTCATTTGCTCATGAATATTCACTGCACACATGTGCCAAAATCACGGATGGGCCACATGCACCTTCAACACAGGCCATGAAAAATGTGTGTTTTTATCACGGATGTGTGAAGGGGGCCTCAGGCCCATTTCACACATCCGGCATTTCGCCAGATACGGCACGCATGCAGTACATTCATTTACAGTGGAACCGCATTTGTCCGCATGGTGTCGCGCTTCCACTGTCAATGAATGTACTGTACTGCATGGGTGCCGCATCCGGTGAAATGCCGGATGTGTGATACAAGCCTCACACTGCATTTTTCCTGCCAAGAGATGTAGAAATTTTTGCAACAAATATTTAGAGTGTGCATACACCCACGTGCTGGTTTTGTTGCAAAAAAAAAATGTTTCAGCCTCAGATTTGCTACATAAGCTCTATTTGTGCAGCCCTTTACCTTTGGTTCCAGAATGTCAGATTTTGGCTGTGTATGAAGAGGATAAATCCACTGACACAACGGCAGCTCCGGGACAAGGATCCACATCAGTGGCTGATTCTTAACACATGAGCTTCTCGCCGATTAGGAGGAGGCCGGCATTAGAGGATATTCTGAAGCCCTCATTGCACTTACAAAGCTTTTGGGCTCACTCACACTTGCGCTATTTTGACGCAAACGGAATCCGTCACTAATGTAGTACAGTTCATTTATTTACAGTGGAAGCGCGACATCGTGTGGACACAAGCGGGTACTGCATGACACACACACGCCATAGTAACGCGCTTCCACTGTAAATAAATGAACTGTACTACATTAGTGACGGATTCCGTTTGCGGCAAAATAGCGCAAGTGTGAAACTAGCCTTATACTATGTTTATTTATAAATAAACCTTATATACTTTTTGTTTATTGTTCATTTCATATTCTCTGCATCAGGCTGCTTTCACACAAGTTTTTTGCCATCAGGCACAATCCGGCGAAAAAACTGATGCGACGGATCCGTCGCATCAGTTTTTTTCATCCGTTTCTTCCGTTTTTCGATGGATCCATTGTGATACTGAGCATGCTCAGTTTAAAAAAACACAATCTGTAACTGTATTGCGTTTTTTGGCGCATTACGATGGATCCAGCGCCCATAGGCTTCTCCATTATACAACACGCCGGACAGCGCCAGATCCGTCCCCATCCATTTTTTTTGCCGTTCACAAAAAATTGTAAATTTTCCCACTTTTTTTTTTCTTCAGGCACAATTCAGTTTGTGCTTGATGCGACGGATCCGTCGCAGATTGTGACAAAACTGAAGTGAACGATCAGGCAAAAAAACGGATCAGTCTCATTTTTCCCCTTCCGGTGAGAGAGAGTTTTGATTTTTTTCTTTCCAGATGTGAATTTACATATGTTCTGGGCATGCCCAGAAACAAAAAACGGATCCGTCTCCTGATTCCGTTTTTTTACGGATGATGACGGATACAGTGCCCATAAGCTTCCATTGTAAAAATTGGATAGCGCCGGATCCATCGCCATCCGTTTTTTTGAAGGACACAAAAAACGTTGCATTGTGCGCTGCATCCGGCGGCCGCACAGACAAATTTCGCCTGATCCATCGCACGCCAGAGCAAAACGCAAGCCCATGCGGCACAATCCGGCTCAAAAACAACACTATGAGGGTTTTTTTTTAAAAAAACACCGGATTGTGCAGGATGGCAAAAAGTGATGTGTGAAAGAGGCCGTACACGGTGCATCCTGTACGGCGGCCGCACGGAAAACTTTTGCCGGATCCGTCGCACGCCGGATCATACGCAACACCATGCGGCACGATCCGGTGCCGGATCCGTTTTATCCGCAATGTGCCGGATGGTGCCTGACGGCAAAAACCGGATGTGTGAAAGCAGTCTAACATTGCAGCGGTGACCTCTCTCCCCTGTTTTCCGATTGTTTGAGGCTGAATGCACATGGGCGTATTTGCTGGGAATTTGTCATGCAGATGCAGATGTGCAAATACAGTATAAATGGATTAAACAAATGTTATGTGCAATAACCACCAAGAATCAAATACCATAAAAAATAAAAAAAGGAGAGGTACGGTATATAGTTCTGCTAGGTATGACAAATAGGCAGGTGGTATATTTATAGGAATGTATTTAACTCCTTCAACCACAAGCGATTTTCCATTTTCTCGTTTTTGGTTTTTTTTTTCCTTTTTTTTCCGAGAGCCATAACTTTTTTTTTTTCTTCAGGGCCTATTTTTTTTTTGCAGGACGAGTTGTACTTTCGAATGCCATGATGCACTGGAAAGCGGAAAACAAAAATTCCAAGTGCATTCAAATTGCAAAAAAAAAAAGCACTATCCCAATTTGATTTTTTTTTTGTTTTTTATTTATCATTTTCATTATACGGTAATACTGAGCTAGGATTACGATTCCCTGGATCAGTACGAGTACGAGGATACCAAACATGTATAGGTTTGTTAGTTTTTTTAAATTTTGAACTTTGCAAAAAACAATTAAAAAATTTGTTTTGCCCCCATTTTAATTCTGGCATTTCACTTTTTTTTCCCGTGACGCTGTTTACCGATTGAATTATTTTATTTTATATTTTGATAGGTCAGAATTTTATGAATACAGTAATACCAACTATGTATGATTTTTTTTGTTTCATTTTTAATTGGGCAAGAGGAGGGTGATTTGAACTTTTGTGGTTTTTTTTATATTTTTTTTCATATTTTTAAATACTTTGGAAAAAAAACACAAACTTTTTACTGTATTTAATAGTCTCCTTAGGGGATTTGAAGTGGCGATCATTTCATATGTATACCTCATAGTGTCACCAATATTGTATGATTCCCCCACAGTGACCACCCATACAATATTATGCCCCCAAACTAGAATGATGTTCCTATGGTGCCACCAGCACAGCATGATGCCCCCATGGTGCTCCCCAAGACATTGTAATGCCCCCACATTGACCCCCACAGTAGGATGTCTTCACAATGATCCTTATACAATAGGTTATCCCCAGAGTTCACCCACACACATTATGAAGCCATTGGGTTTCCTCCAACGCAGTACTGACTGGAAAACTAAAATTAAAAATATTCACTTAGTCCCATTTTCCTGATGCGCTACTCTGGTATGTGCTGGGTGTGACTCCATGCAGCCGGCAACGTCTAGTGATGTCATCACGCCTGCTGTGTCGTGATTCACATACACAGACTGAATGGTGGAGCAGGGAGCTGATGGCTCCCTGCCCCACCACTGAGTTCAATGGTAGTAGTGTACTAAGCAACGCAACCAGATATTGTTAAAATTGAGATACCGGTTTGAGGGAGGGAAAAGTGCTGTTTAGTACAGGGCACCATCAACTCACACCTTGATCGGCCACTACGACTACTTTATTCAGAACACCTACCCTTCATAGCATGGAATCGTGATAGACCATGTGAGGGCTTCTTGGTTGCATCACAATTGTCATGGCCAACATGGTGGAGGTCTTTGGAAGGCTGTGATTAGGGGAGACTCTGGGGGTCCATTGATAGTATGGCGAATCCTATGCAGTATGGTTGATTCCATGTGTGCTGTCCAGGAACTGGTGGTGATGGTGGCAATTCGGGAAGCACGAACATAGACAAATTTATCACCCCTGACTCAATGCAAGTGGGGATTGGGCCTGAGTACTGCCAAAATATGGCCTTATCATATAAGAATTATTAATTGGTATTGTCAACTGTGGCCGACATTCAAGTCTGGAGTTGTTTATGGTTACAGGATCAGAAGAAGACAAATTTGACCCAAGGGTATTTTGGTTAAATATGGAGTGACTGCTCCACAATACTAGAAACAAGGGCACCAGCCGTACTGTTCCTCTTCCCAAAGAGTTGGGATCTCCATCTTACAATCTGCGGACTGCTTCTGCTGTAACAAGAGACAAGGAAGATCCTGTATGATTACACATTGGTTTTCCATTTTGAATCTTTTAAGTAAACTTACATTTTCATATTTCCCAGTTGTATCAGTACTGGGAGGGTCTCTCTCGTTTTTCTATTTCTCCTGCTGTGATATTGTCACATGTGTGTCAGTCATGTGGTTTCTGGCAATAGAAGGTCACAGTGTTTGGCTGCATAAAATGCTCCCTGACTTTCTATTATTCCTGCTGTCAGTATTCATTGGTATAGGTAGCTTTCCTGCTGGCTTTTTATCTCTCCCTCTTTTGGATCCAGCAGGAGCTCACCTTCCACCCAGCTGCTGATCATCAGTATACTCCATGTGCTTAAATACTCCCTTCTCCCCTGGTGCTGGTGATATTATTCAGTTCAGTCTAGCTCTGGATGCAGGTGGCTTGTACTCATCTGTGGTATTGGTGCTGATCTTCTGCCTGTGTCATCTGTGGATAAGTAGTTCATGCTTTTTCCCCCATGCGTCCACCTTCTGTCTTCCTTTAGAGTTTAATGGGGTTGACGAAGAGCTCATCCCACCCATTCCCTATTTAGAGTCTAGCACTAGGGATACCTAGGGTCAGGTATCCAGCTCGGCGCATAGATGTAGAACCTATCTAGGGTGCTGAGGGACCCCAGAGACCTGGTTTAGGTTTGGTCAGGGTTCACCATCTCCGCCTTCCCTAGACGCAAGGATTCCCTTCCCTTACCTTGGTACTTCCCCGTACCTAGTGTGACAGATATGCTGGATGAGGACCTTCTACCACACGTGAATATAGGGACTAAAGTTCAGTCAGGGGTAACACTATCGTTAAAGCAAATGAAGGCTTCATGGTAGGCACATGGCCTGTGGGGGGCGCTGTATCAATATTGAACACTTGTTGTCAGGTTTCCACAGATTACAGCTGATTACTTGGGTCTCAGCTGTGATTTTTTTATTTTGACGGGACTCTTAATAGTTATGGTTAATCAGGGGGGACATAGCAAGGGCCCAAGTTATAAGGGGGCCATTTCTACCTCTACAGCAGGAGGAATTGTGCATTTGGTGACTTATTGGACTGTAAAGGGCCCATTGTTCTTGCACAGGGGGCTTCTTCTATCTGTGTCCACCAGTGTGGTGAATAGTGGACCACCCTTTAAAATAATGTTTTAAGAAACCATGAAAAATTAAGCAATTATTGGAGACATGTTTTTTGTCAAATGTATATTTAATTATAGCTGAGGAAAGATATTACATGTAGTGTACACGATGGCTGAATGGTATCACTAATACAGCCAGGACCGAGACGTTATAAAATGACTCTGACTAAAAGATTTCAGAAATTACCACAGAAAAGTATTCTACAAATAACATCATTATCAAGGGACAGATCTACAATCTATGGGTTCCATATTTTAGAGGGAAAACCCATATAACTAATAAGACAGGGCCTCATTTATCAAAACATGTTTGTTGTCCATAGCAACCAATCAGAGTGCAGCTTTCATTTCTTAAACAGCTCTTGTAAAATGAAAGCTGAGCTCTGATTGGTTGCTATGGGCAATACAGGCTATTACACAGTGTGATAAATCTGTTCCATAGGCCTCTTTTACACGTCCATGAAAATCACACACATGTTTCACGGACGTGTCAAAGATGCGTATTGGCCTTGGTGAGCTGTGTGTATGGCACACGTGTTTTCTCCGTGTGTTATCCGTGATAACACACGGAGAACGGGAACTTTCGACTCACCTGTCCCTGGCGTCGCTGTCCGTGGTGCTGATCTTCGGTCTCCGGTCCTGCCGACTCCCCGCTGCTGCCGCTTCCGGCCGCAGTGAAGTGAATATTAAATGAGCATAATGGCGGCGGTCGGCAGCAAGTGACAGCAGCGGCAGAGACAGGAGGGCTGGAGGAGGTGAGTAAAGATTTGGTTTTTTTCTCACAGACACGTCTTTTCTCCGGTGCGTGTCACACGGAATACATCCGTGTGGTCCGTTTGCATTACGTGTGACACGTTTGCGTTCCGTGTGACTCCCGTGATGCCGGAGAAAAACGGACATGTCGGCGTGAGAAACACATGGACACACGTAAGTACGGAACGGACACACGTTCCGTGCGAAAATACTTACGTTTGTCCAAAAACATAGGAATACATAGGTCTACGCGTGTACGTGTCTCCAATACATGAGAAAATTGCCAAACACGTACTGGAGGCACATACGTGTGAAAGAGGCCTTACATGTAGTTTCTTAAAACACATGGAGATCTGTGTAAAACACACTTTCCGCTCATAAGAGGCCATTGTGCTACAAATTAAATATGTTTCTTAATTAGTATTTTAATATTTATTAAAATTCTGCCTATTTTTTAGCATTATTGTGTATATTATTACGTTTATCCTCCTTGGACGGCCATGAGATGTAATAACATGGCAGCCCAGTGTGAACATGTCTCCCCTTCCCTTAGGGCACCACACATCTGGTGCTTTTGGATGAGTGAACACAATGGTGGGCGTATGAGTCCTGAGCTGGTGTGGCGCCCCTGAGGCTTCCGTCGCCACAGGTCATTGCACCCCACCAGCGGTGTGATGCCCCATTCTGGGAGAGGAAGAGAGTGAACTCCGGTCCCCTGGTAAATCCACACTACACCCATTGTTAGGCACATACTAGGACCAGGGAAAGTGGCAGGCAACCCTCCCATGCTGCATGCTGGGAGGGGCCGTAAGACCCATCCCTGCTCCTATAGGTTACAGCTTAGCAACTGGGGGGGTGGGAGGAGCCATCTGAGAGCAGACACAGATAGGAAGGTCTAGTGAAGTCAGTCTACCTCAGGGAGAGCAAGGGGGAAGAGCCAGCATGTAGTTGGAGAACAAGAACGAGAGAAAGGAGGGAGGAGGAGGCCTGCTGGAGGCAGGCAAGGAGGAGAAAGAAAAGAAAGAAAGAAAGAAGGAAAGAACGCTCCAAGTCAGACCGGAGCAGAGAAACTGAAGGAGACGCTTCCTGGTGAAGACCCTGGGACCCAGAGGTCCAGGTGACACCACGTAGGAACAGAAGGAGTCGCAGGGCCGCGGGTAGTCCTGGAAGTATCACGAGCAGGCCTAGAGGTACCAAGGAGAGAGGGCCCTAGAAGTGCCACGGGTAGTTGTAGGCTGCGGTGGCCTGTTCCACAGTAACATCGGTGGAGGGATTAAGCTGCGACAGGGGACGGTCCCTAGAGACTGGAGGAGTGCAAAGATCATCTCCAAACGGTAAAAACCGAGGCCCAGGGACGTTGTAAGCTCCCAGGGCCAGAACCCATAGCAGACTTCCAGAAAAGGGGTAATCAGCCGACAGGTGACCCCCCAGCCTGGAGGCTCTAGTGGAGGCCAAGCCAGGTCCATCCTAACAAAGGCAAGGCTAAGGAAGACAGCGGAAGAAAGAGACACTAAGAGAAGGGCACCGGCTTTTACTCTCAGAATCACCCAGAAACGGCGGAGGTCCCTGACAGTGGTCCCAGCAGTCCAAGGGTCCCTACAGCTGTGACAAGAGTGTGAGTAAAGAACTTGAACTGCACCCTTGAAGTGGTCTCTGTTATTTCGGCTGCATAGACACTCACAAGCACCAACTGTGCCCCGGGCATCGCTCCACCTGTGGGGAGCAGTACCACCATAGCTGCCATCACATCATCCCGGTGGCCTCACACAGCAGCGGCGGCTTATTAGCCGCATACCACAGGTGGCGTCACGAACACAACCATTAACAAGCAAGCCACATATTCAACTGACACCCACCAGGGCCACGGAGCCGGGCCCAGCCACCACTGACTACCACCGGACTAGTCCGGCCCGGCACCGGGTGTCCCATAGCCCTGGGGTGGGCGAGTCACTGGGCTTGCAATGTAGCATGGGGCCATGGACAGTCATTGAGGACGGGGTTTAGTAATAAACATGGAGAATTTGTGCTAAAATTATATGGGGAAAATGATTTCTAGTAAAACCACTCATTGTTCAATGGCTGAAATTTATTTGGCTTTTGCAAGTAACAATTGATTTTGAAGGCAGAAATGATATTTATGTGGGGCTTCACCAATGCCCACCACCTTGATTCGTTTGGGATCCCAGACACAATCCTCTTCTAGACCACTCTCTACCATGCCACATTTTGGTGGCACCCAGGCGGTATCATAGCCATGGTCATGCCATGTCTTCTGCAAAGGGTGATGTTGGCGATTAATAGCTATGACGTTGCCCACATTCACTAGGAGCTTCAGGATAACCTGCTGTGATTTATCACCTAGGGGGTATCTGCGAGCTTTGTTTATGTCTCTGCTGATGTAGACCCCCGGTCCCAGCATCCCATCTTTAGATCTCTTAAATCCAGTGGCCATGATTGCCAAAGCTGCAGTTGCCGTGGTGCCGTGGTACATCACGTAGATCTTTCCATGTATCGGCACATCACTAGCACCGAGAAAGGATTCCTTATACCCCGGACGTCTTTCCTCCGCCCAAAAATCTTTAGTATTTCCAGAATAATGTGCCATGATCCCTGTAATAAAGATAGACAATATGGTGAGCAGCATACAACAATATCATCCGGTGTAACCAGAGGTCTAAATATATGTAATACTACCTGTAGTATCCGGCGGTGCCCGGGATAGTAACTAAATATCTGTCTCACTCTCTCACGCTCCCTCTCTGTCTGTCTCTGTCTCTCTCTCCCTATGTCTCTCTATCTCTCACCCTGTCTGCCTGTCTCTCTGTCTGTTTCTTTCTCTGTCTGTCTCTTGCTCGCTGTCTCTCTCCGTCTCTCTCTGTTTCTTGCTCGCTGTCTCTCTATCTTTTCTTTCTCTCTGTTTCTCTCTGTCTCTCTCCATCTCTGTCTGTCTGTTTCTCTCTGTCTCTGTTTCTACCGATATCATATTACCTCACACATAAGCTTCTTATACTAAGAATGTCCTTCGTTGCTTATAGCAACCAATCACAGCTAATATTAATGACCTGTAGCTCCCAGCTCCATTGACTTTAATGTAAGCTGATTTTTGGAGAATAACTGTAAAGCACGGGGTTAATTTTTCCTGAGTCACATGAGGCGGCTGTGCAAAGTTTCGGGATTATAATTGCAAAGGTGTGGATTCCTTTAACGGACATACACACACACATACATACACACATATATACACATAAATACACACACATACATATATACACACATACAGTATATATACACACACATACATACATACATACACACATAGATACATACACTCAGCTTTATATACATCTATAGTTAAGTTACATCACTTACAAAATAAAAATGCCCATGACTCACACAATGATATGAGATGAGCCATGATTTTAGCATCAAACTCCAAAAACAACCCAAATGCCAACCCACCAACAGGTCACAATCTGCAGGTTCATTTTTGACGTGCTTTCTCTCCGGTTTACCAGGAATTTTTGAACCTGACTATGACATGAAGCAATATTGTTCATCAGACTTTGTTATCATCAGTCTTAGAACAGATACAGCATATCTGACCTGGTTTTACTACCTTCCTACCCCCCACTCCATCCCCCCCAAAAAGTGTTAAAATAACCTTAGTGTTTTTAGCCAGAGGCTCTATATTATTAACATTCGCTTTATAGGGGTATTCCAATTTTAGCTAAATAGGTATTATACTTGTTGAAAAACTATATAATCTTCCAATATGCTTTTGCATCAGTTTTGTCATGGTTTTAAGGATTTCACCTTCTAATGGGAGCTAAATCTGGAATGGTTAGAGGTTTCCCAATACAGAAAGGAGTAATGTAGATGGGTGCCCTTTTTTGGAGATATAGGGTATTGCTGTGATCATTATTTAACGGGTTTGTCCACTCTTGAGGACATTTTTGTTAAGCCTGCTGCTTGCCGAATCCTATCATTATGTAAACACCAGTTTTATGTGAGCCCAGCAGCCAGCATCAAGGTGTATATCTATTGCTTAGTCCCTACC
The DNA here is from genome assembly GCF_048569485.1 of Anomaloglossus baeobatrachus. NCBI lineage: Eukaryota > Metazoa > Chordata > Amphibia > Anura > Aromobatidae > Anomaloglossus > Anomaloglossus baeobatrachus. Next base: position 177,491,274 of record NC_134363.1, on the reverse strand, counting down.
TGTGCTTTTCTCATTTTAGATTATAGAGTCATACCTTCTGACTGAGCACTCATTCCTATCAGCTTAAGGTGATTTTTAATTTACCACTATCATGTTCCTACCCACCCATAACATTGTAGGCTTTTTAGCCCATATAGAGGCAATTAAGTAGGGACACAATAAAAAGAGATACACCTTGATACTGGCTGCTGGGCTCACATAAATCTGGCCTTTTTTATATGTTAAGTAATGCATATCCAAATTCCAATATTTAATGTTTGCATAACTTAGCATCTGAGAGTGCAGCTGTTTATTTGTTAAAGTATATTTCATGTTCGGTTTTCACATTTGTCTTTTAAGACGTGATGTCAGTTTTCTCATTATAGCCTCAATAAGACAGAATAAGTGAATCCATCAGTTCTTCAGAAGAAGTTCATTTTCTCCTGGCAATTGCAGTTTCAATAAGGGATTCAGACCGCATTGTAATGCTATTTACCTGCAGATTAACCCTATATATTCAAGTAAATAGCATTTTCTAAGGTGATGGTATAGTGCTAAGATGTTAGTAGCCTTTAGGAATCCATATTGGTAGTCTGTCTTTAAGATATCAGACTGTAAACGTTTAGTTTATATTAGCTTGTTTTTCTGTAATTTTCCCAGACACCTGGAGTTAGTTCTAGTGAGAAAATACATGGTATCACTCAGTACCACATAGTTCTCTTATCAAAGTTTACTGAGAATGTGAGTGTTTATAGTATGGAAAAACATCTGAAACCAGGAGCTTTTGGCATGTCTCATCCGGTGACGTATTTGTCCAGTTTAGATTGACATCTGAAGAGCTGGCCACTCAGAAGAGGGATACTATATTAGACAAATGGAATCTGTTAGAGTTTGTGTAACTGTAACTCCTGCCTGGAACCACAGACTCAGACGGGCTGTAATGGACAGGCTGGAGGGAAGCCACTCACCAAGCAGGACCCCTAGAACTCTGAAACCCTTTAACCCCTATACAGGAATTTGGAATTACACAGGGCCCTGGAGATGACTAACTGTGGAAGGCTGCAGTCCGATGAGAGTAGTAGTCAGGCAGAGTCGAACCGAAAAATGCAAAATAGGGACAGAATCATGCAGGCAAGGATATAATCAGAAAACAAAGCAGAGGTCAAATCCGGATCGGACAGCAAGGTACATAAACAGCAGGCAGGAGGGTAGTCAGGAAACAAGCAGAAGTCAGAACCCCAGAATCACTAAACAGAACAGGGTGGGACAGGAACCAGGAATACAGAACTATCTCTGGCAGTGGTCAGCAGACAGGAGGGGAAATAAGAAGGGTGTGGTGTCTTCCCATTGGTTGTAGCTGAATGATGGTAACGTCAGCTGGAAGACACACGCCACCTATAGTCAGCCAGTGGTACTGCAGATCCCAAGGAAACCCAGCCCAGTGGATGAGCGGAGCCTGCACCCACCTGCGCCACTGGCATTGACTCCTCTCCCATCACCAGGACTATGCACAGCAGGAACACGGTGTCGCCTGGTGATCGAAGCAGAAGTCGCTGGAGCGGGCTCCGATGGGGAAGTAACAGTAACATTTGGTTACGTGAGGATTTGACTTCAAGTGATATATAAACTGGTGAAGATTACAGTGAAGTCAGAAGCCTGTTTACCTGTGGAAGGGACGTCTCTGTCACCACAGTGTGGATCCCAGGAGTTTGTCTGTCTTCACTGTTTTTGCTTCTCACAGCTGATGTTTCCGGGCAGATGATGTGTGGCTCCAGGTGAAGTTTTTCCTATGTAGTGTGCAATGTAAGTACTTTACCTTTGTGATTTATATTATGCAAAAGTGTACACAATGTCACACTATATCCTATTTCTGTAATCATTTAATCATTATAATGAAATTAATTGCCTTCTTTATGAAAGCCGTATCCGATCCCTTTAAATACTTGGCAAAACAGATGGGTACCTTTTAACTTTTGTTTTGAATCTTAAAACCTTTATGTTTGTTTCCTATACAGAATTTCCATTAATATAAGCCAGAAAGGAGCTGAGTTCTTTGGCATTTGAAGTCTGTTTCTCTGTCTCTAACCAGTGAGATAAATTCTCACAATATATAAAATACAAGTACAATAAATATATCACAATGTATCAAACACAATAATGTATTAATAACAATCGCAGCACAAAGAATAGTGTCATTTGTCAGAATACACTTGTAACAACTCAAGTTAACAAGATACACTGATACCCGGTAGATCAAAGGTTAAGCCACTTCCAAACACGCAGGAAAAAGGTTTCTGAAATGTTTAAATAAACTAAAATTGTTTTTCTCACCCTTTACGTGGTCTCTCCACAGATGCAGAGTCCTTTTTCTCAGACTTTTCTCTCCAAGCTCCCTTGTTGCATTCAGCACAACAAATTCCAGATTGCGCGGCTGGCGCAAACTCCTCCAGGACCTGCCTGAAACACGAGTGTTCCTCTGACTTTCTTGACAGCGTTGTACATAGGAGACCTCAATACTGCATTGAAAATGTTCTTGTGAAGAGGCTAATTTCCGTGTTTGTAACTTTGTTTCCCCCACCCCTTCCTCCAAGAGCCGTAACCTCACGTTACTGTTTCATTCACGATAGAAATAGAAATGCTTCAGATACAAGAGGAAGGAAAGATAACATGAACTTAACATTCTACAATCATAAATATACTTTATGGTTATTGGTAATTTTGGATTCTGCTCCATTACTGAAGCATGGCCAAAACACCTAGGGGTGGACATTAAAAACATTATTTTAATTAGCAGGTACAAAAATAAAAAAGATTCTAAAAATTGGTTCTGGCACAGTAGCGTAGCTACCCGGGGCAGAGGGTGCGGTCGCCCCAGGCGCTCATCAAGGGCCCACCCGAAGCTGCACTACTGTTAACTATATTGGCGTGCACAGTGCGCCGATATAGCTAACCTCTGCGGTAGTGCCGGGAGACACGAACTACCTGCACTGTTGCTGATAACAACGCACACGCAGGACATCAGCAGGTGAGTATACCATTTTTTTTAAGTGCAGAACGGAAAACATATATACCAAGGCTAGAGGCCCATATATACCAGCATGGGTCCAGGCTGGAGGACCATATACATCAGGCTGGGGGCCCATATACACCTAGACACCAGGATGGTGCCCAGGCTAGGCGCCATATATACCAGCATGAGGGCCCATATATACTAGCATGGATCCCAGGCTGGAGGCCCATATACATCAGGCTGGGGGCCCATATACATCAGGCTGGAGGCCCATATACATCAGGCTGGGGGCCCATATATACACCTATACACCAGGATGGGGCCCGGGCTGGGGGCCTCTATATACCAGCATGGGGGCCCATATATACTAGTATGAGTCCCAGGCTGGGGCCCATATACACCAGGATGGAGCCCAGGCAGGTGGCCCATATATACCAGCCTGGGGGCCTGTATATACCAGGATGGAGCCCAGGCAGGGGGTCCATATATGCTAGCATAGGGCCCAGGCCAGGCACCCAGATACACCAATCTTGGGGCCCATATGCACCAGAATAGGGCCCAGACTGGGGGCCCATATACAAAAGGCTGGGGATCCATATACATCAGTCCCAGGAGATCAAAAGACAACAGCACAATCCATTTGATATCCAAAACGTGCTTTATTTAATCCAAGAAGTGCATTTAAAAGGGAGGAGAGAGACGGGTGCAGACCCCCAGGGGACAACAGCTGTTTCGCACTTCCTAGTGCTTCCACGGGTCCACTCCATATACAATAGGCTGGGAGTCCATATACACCAGGCTGGGTACCTTTATACACCAGGCTGGTTGTCCATATACACCAGCATGAGCCCAGATACAGCAGGCTGAGGGACATATACACCAGGAAGGGCCCAGGATGGAGACATACTACATATACCGGGAATGGGGACATTACTACATAATGAAGGGGGAGCAACACATGACTTTATAGAATGTAGAAACCTACAAGGACCCATACATGTGACATAAACATGAAGGAGAGTGGAAATAGGGGGGCAGATCCAAATTTTTCATGGGGGTCTATCAGACTCTATTTATGCCACTGGTGTGGTAGGCACTTGTACAGTGTGAGGAGCCCTTATACAATGTGGGAGCTAATGTAGGGTTCATTATACAGTGTGGAAGCTAATGGGGGCCCTTAGACAGTGTAGTAACTAATGGGGGACTTTATGCAGTGTGGGAGATAATGTGGGGGCTGTCGTACTGTGGGGACTACTGTGGGGGCCCTCATACATACAGTGTGGGGGGCTACTATTGAAGCCATTATACAATGTGGCAACTACTGTGGGGAAAATTAATTAGTGTGTCGGCTACTGCAGTGGCCATTATACAGTGTGTGGACCAGTGCTGCCACTAGAAATTTCAGGGCCCCTGAAGGGCATAATTTTGGGGGCCCCTTGAGACTCCACCCCAGCTCCTCCCCTGGTTTGTAAACCAATAAATGAAGCATTAAGGGCCCCCCCTTCTGTTGGGACCCCGGACTAGAGTCCTGTTTGTCCGCCCCTGGTGGCGGCCCTGTGTGGACCATTGTTTTGGGGGAGCTTTGGGCCCATCATACTGTGTGTTAGAGAGGTGTAGACGTATAATACCATGTATAGGGTAGCTATGGAAATACAGTTAGGTCCAGAAATATTTGGACAGTGACACAAGTTTTGTTATTTTAGCTGTTTACAAAAACATGTTCAGAAATACAATTATATATATAATATGGGCTGAAAGTGCACACTCCCAGCTGCAATATGAGAGTTTTCACATCCAAATCGGAGAAAGGGTTTAGGAATCATAGCTCTGTAATGCATAGCCTCCTCTTTTTCAAGGGACCAAAAGTAATTGGACAAGGGACTCTAAGGGCTGCAATTAACTCTGAAGGCGTCTCCCTCGTTAACCTGTAATCAATGAAGTAGTTAAAAGGTCTGGGGTTGATTACAGGTGTGTGGTTTTGCATTTGGAAGCTGTTGCTGTGACCAGACAACATGCGGTCTAAGGAACTCTCAATTGAGGTGAAGCAGAACATCCTGAGGCTGAAAAAAAAGAAAAAATCCATCAGAGAGATAGCAGACATGCTTGTAGTAGCAAAATCAACAGTCGGGTACATTCTGAGAAAAAAGGAATTGACTGGTGAGCTTGGGAACTCAAAAAGGCCTGGGCGTCCACAGATGACAACAGTGGTGGATGATCGCCGCATACTTTCTTTGGTGAAGAAGAACCCGTTCACAACATCAACTGAAGTCCAGAACACTCTCAGTGAAGTAGGTGTATCTGTCTCTAAGTCAACAGTAAAGAGAAGACTCCATGAAAGTAAATACAAAGGGTTCACATCTAGATGCAAACCATTCATCAATTCCAAAAATAGACAGGCCAGAGTTAAATTTGCTGAAAAACACCTCATGAAACCAGCTCAGTTCTGGAAAAGTATTCTATGGACAGATGAGACAAAGATCAACCTGTACCAGAATGATGGGAAGAAAAAAGTTTGGAGAAGAAAGGGAACGGCACATGATCCAAGGCACACCACATCCTCTGTAAAACATGGTGGAGGCAACGTGATGGCATGGGCATGCATGGCTTTCAATGGCACTGGGTCACTTGTGTTTATTGATGACATAACAGCAGACAAGAGTAGCCGGATGAATTCTGAAGTGTACCGGGATATACTTTCAGCCCAGATTCAGCCAAATGCCGCAAAGTTGATCGGACGGCGCTTCATAGTACAGATGGACAATGACCCCAAACATATAGCCAAAGCTACCCAGGAGTTCATGAGTGCAAAAAAGTGGAACATTCTGCAATGGCCAAGTCAATCACCAGATCTTAACCCAATTTGCTCAAATCCAGACTTAAGACGGAAAGACCCACAAACAAGCAAGACCTGAAGGCTGCGGCTGTAAAGGCCTGGCAAAGCATTAAGAAGGAGGAAACCCAGCGTTTGGTGATGTCCATGGGTTCCAGACTTAAGGCAGTGATTGCCTCCAAAGGATTCGCAACAAAATATTGAAAATAAAAATATTTTGTTTGGGTTTGGTTTATTTGTCCAATTACTTTTGACCTCCTAAAATGTGGAGTGTTTGTAAAGAAATGTGACAATTCCTACAATTTCTATCAGATATTTTTGTTCAAACCTTCAAATTAAACGTTACAATCTGCACTTGAATTCTGTTGTAGAGGTTTCATTTCAAATCCAATGTGGTGGCATGCAGTGCCCAACTCGCCAAAATTGTGTCACTGTCCAAATATTTCTGGACCTAACTGTATCATACTGTGTATAGGGGAATTATAGAGGTATCATACGGTGTATAGGGGGGCTATGGAAATATCATACTGTGTATAGGGGAGGTATAGAGGTATCATACGGTGTATAGGAGAGCTATGGGAACATCATACTGTGTATAAGAGAGGTATGGTGGCATCATACTGTATATAAAGAAGCCATATATAGGGGAACATTATTAAATGTGAATGGGGCACGTAATCATTATTGTTATAGGGGCACTCAGGGTATTGTGACCGTCATATGCACACTGGGGGTATGATTACTTTCTTAGAGCAAAATGTTGACAGTTTTCTGGGGCAATTATTGGACACATTTTTTTTGTCAAATATATATTTAATTATAGTTCAGGAAAGATATTACATGTAGTGTACATAATGGCTGATAGATATCACTAATAGATCCAGGACCGAGAAGTTATAAAAATGACTCTCACTAAAACATTTCAGAAATTATCATAGCAAAGTGTTGTAGACATAACATCATTACCTATGGACAGATCTACAATGTATGGCTTCCATATTTTAGAGGGAAAACCCATATAACTAATAAGATAGGGCCCACAATAGGCCTCATTTATCAAAACGTGTTTGTTGTCCATAGCAACCAATCAGAGTGCAGCTTTCATTTCTTAAACAGCTCTGGTAAAATGAAAGCTGAGTTCTGATTGGTTGCTATGGGCAACACAGGCTATTACACAGTGTGATAAATCTGTTCCATACATGTAATGTTTTAAAACGTAGGAAGATCTGTGTAAAACGCACTGTCCGCTGATAAGAGGCCATTGTGCTACATTAAATACGTTTCCATTGATATTTATTAAAATTCTGCCTATTTTTTAGCATTATTGTGTATATTATTACGTCTATCCTCCTTGGATGGCCATGAGGTGTAATAACATGGCAGCCCAGTGTGACCGTGTCTCCCCTTCCCTTAGGGCACCACACATCTGGTGCTTTTGGATGAGTGAATACAATGGCAGGTGTATACGTCCTGAGCTGGGCTTGCAATGTAGCATGGGGCCTCGGACATTCGTTGGGGATGGGGTTTAGTGATAAACATGGAGCATTTGTACTAAAAGTATTAGGAAAAAAATATTTATCGTAAAATAACTTATTGTTCAATGGCTTAAACGTATTTGGCTTTTGCAAGTAACAACTGATATTGAAGGAATAAGTGATATTTACATGGGGCTGCAACAATGCCCACCACCTTGATTCTTCTGGGATCCCAGACACAATCTTCTTCTAGATCACTCTCTACCATGCCACAATTTGGTGGCACCCAGGCGGTATCGTAGCGAAAGTAATGCCAAATCTTCTGCAGAGGGTGATTTTGGTGATTAATAGCAATGACGTTGCCCACATTCACTAGGAGCTTCAGGATAACCTGCTCTGATTTATCTCCTAGGGGGTATCTGCGAGCTTTGTTTATGTCTCTGCTGATGTAGACCCCCGGTCCCAGCATCCCATCTTTAGATTGCATAAATCCATTGGCCATGATTGCTGCAGCTGCAGTTACTGTGGTGCCGTGGTACATCACATAGATGTTCCCAGGTATCGGCATATCACTAGCACTGAGAAAGGATTCTTGATACCCCGGACGTCTCTCCTCTGCCCAAATATCTTCACAATTTCCAGAATAATGTGCCATGATCCCTATAATAAAGACAGACAATACGGTGAATGGTAAACAACATTATCCGGTGTAACCAGAGGTCTAAATATCTGTAATATACATACAAAATGTCTGATTTAAAAACTTATAGTTAAGTAACATCATCTAGAAAATAAAAATGCCCATGACTTATACAATGATGTGAGATGAGCCATGATTTTAGCATCAAAGTCAAAAAATGCCGTAAATGCCAACCCACCATCAGGTCCCATTCTACAGGTTCGCTTTTGCGGTACGTGCTTTCTCTCCGTTTACTGGAGACAGTGGAACCTGACAGAATATGATAGCTATCAATATTGTCCATCCAGGTTTGTCATGATCTATCTGAGAACAGATACAGAATATCTGACCTGGTTTTACTATAAGCAGACACTAAAAATTAAAATTAGGGGTTCCACAATACAGAAAGAATTAATGTAGATGGATACTCTTTTTCGAGATCTAGGGTATTGCTGTGCTCTTTATTTAATGGGGTTGTCCACTCTTGGGGACATTTTTGTTAAGCCCTGCTACTTCCCGAATCCTATCATTATCTAAACACCAGTTTTATGTGAGCCCAGCCGCCAGCATCAAGGCGTATCTCTTTCACTGCATCCCTACTTGTGTCGTCAGTTTTCTCGTTTTAGATTATAGGTTCATACCTTCTGACTGAGCACTCATTCCCATCAGCTCAAGGTGATTTTTAATTTTCTAGTAGCAGGTTCCTACCTGGCATTAACACTGTAGGCTTTTTAGCCCTGGTAGAGGCATTTAGGTAAGGACCCGGCAAAGGAGATACGCCTTGACGCTGGGACACGCCCACACCGGGGCCCTCATTACCGGGCTGGTGTTGTTGGGAGGATGTCGCAGTGGCAAGGCCTGGTTCCGTGACCCTGGCGGTGTCATTCAAATGGGGAAGGGGTTATTTACAGGGGATGATGATAGTTTGGGACGCCACCTGTGGTACTCGGCCAGAGATAGCTGACGCTGCGGGATGGACCCTCTGGGGCAGATGGTGACGCAGCTGAGTTGGAGTAGCTCTCCACAGGTAGAGCTGGGCCCCAGGGCTGTTGGGAATAGTAGTCTTTGTAATTGATGGAGGGACTTAACGTTGGGGTGCAGGACTGAGGACGCCAGTAATAACTGGACAACACAGGGGTCGTAGTTTCCTTTTACCTTTTTACTTGGTAGTTGGTGGTACAAGCCTGGGAGACTGGTCCAGCAGGTAACAGAGGTCCGGTCGGCCTGGAAGCAATGGAGGGGAATCTAAATAGCCAGGTGGGTTGGAGGCCTTCCTTTTAGCGCTAAGATGTGCGGGTCTCTGTGGCTTGAAGCTACACTGTAACCCTCTTCCTCGTGGTAGTAATCATTCTTACCCGTATGGCAGGGAGCGCAAGCCTTTTACGGGTACCGCTTCTTCAGTCGCGGCTCCGGGCTCAACTTTGCTGCCTTACCTTTGGGTGTTCTGTGAGGCCAGGAGACTTGCAATCTCCTGCCCTCCGGATTTAGCTTATGGGACTTTAGCACCCACGCAGCCTAGGACTTCATTGTCCTGGTTCCTGCGCTCGGCCCTGAGAGAGCTATGGAGCAGCTCTCTTCCCAGAGACCGTCTTCACTCCTCTCCTGACTTGTTCTGATCAGTTTCACTTTCTGTCTGTGTGTGTGTCCCTAACTCCTCCTCCAGGTCAGAATGCATAGGGAAGCTCCCCAGTACTGGGTTTGAGAGCCCCCTCTTTCTGGTCCGGAGTAGGAAGTGTTGAGTGCTGGTGTATCTAGCATGGGAGACCCCCACTTTGCTTCCAGGCATAATATCACCCCCTGTAAGGAGGGCAATGCTACTGTGGCAGCCAGACCACTGGGGTGCCACAAGCCTGCTGGGCTCAAATAAAACTGGCCTTTTTATATGTTAGGTGTGTCAATTGTTTTATTTCCTTATCAGTAATGGCTGTCCAAAGTACTATATTTAATGTTTGCATACCTTAAGGTCATGTCACACACAACGACAGCGACGATGACGTCGCTGCTAAGTCACCATTTTCTGTGACGTGGCAGCGATCTTGCTAGTGATGTCGCTGTGTGTGACATCCAGCAACGACCTGGCCCCTGCTGTGAGGTCGCCGGTTGTTGCTGAATGTCCTGGACCATTTTTTGGTCGTTGCTCTCCCGCTGTGAAGCACGCATCGCTGTGTGTGACAGCGAGAGAGCAACGGCTGAATTTGCAGGGAGCAGGGAGCCGGCTTCTGCGGACGCTGGTAACCAAGATAAATATTGGGTAACCAAGCAAAGGCTTTGCTTGGTTACCCGATATTTACCTTCGTTACCAGCGTCCGCAGCTTCTTGAAGCCAGCTCCCTGCTCTCTGCACACGTAGCCAAAGTACACATCGGGTTAATAAGCAAACCGCTATGCTTATAGTTACCCGATGTGTACTCTGGCTACGAGTGCAGGGAGCCGGCTTTTGACAGCTGCGGACGCTGGTAACCACGGTAAACATCGGGTAACCAAGTGAAGTGCTTTGCTTGGTTACCCGATATTTACCTTAGTTACTAGCGTCCGCCGCTCTCAGGCTGCCAGTGCCGGCTCCCTGCACACTTACTATACACACTTAACTATAAGCAAAGCGGTTTGCTTATTAACCCGATGTGTACTCTGGCTTCGAGTGCAGGGAGCCAGCGCTAAGCTGTGTGCGCTGGTAACCAAGGTAAAAATCGGGTAACCAATCAAAGCACTTTGCTTGGTTACCCGATATTTACCTTAGTTACCAAGCGCAGCATCGCTTACATGCATCGTTGCTGCCTGGGGGCTGGTCACTAGTCGCTGGTGAGATCTGCCTGTTTGACAGCTCACCAGTGATCATGTAACGATGCAGCAGCGATCCTGATAAGGTCAGATCGTTGTCGTGATTGCTGCTGTGTCGCTACGTGTGACCAAGGCTTTAGCATCTTTGAGTGCAGCTGTTTATTTGTTATGTTCGGTTTGCACCTGTTCACTTTTGTCTTTTAGGAAGTGATGTCAGTTTTCTCATTGCAGCTTCAATAAGACACAATAAGTGAAAACCATCAGTTCTTCAGAGGTTCATTTTCTCCTGGTAATCACAGTTATAATAAGGGGTCCAGGCCGCATTGTAATGCTATTTACCTGCAGATTAATCCTATGTCTTCAAGTAAATAGCATTTTCTAAGGTAGTGGGTACCTTTTACCTTTTGTTTTGGATTTTACAACCTGTATGTTTGTTTCCTATACTGAATTTGTATTAATATAAGCCAGAAAGGAGCTGAGTTTTTTGATATTTGAAGTCTGTGTCTCTATCACTAACCAGTGAGCTAAATGCTCACAATATATAAAATCCAAGTACAAAAAATATAAATATATTACAATGTGTCAAGCACAATAGTGTATTAGTAAGAATTGGAACACAAAGAATAGTGTCATTTGTCAGAATACACTTTTAGCAACTCAAATTAACAAGATACGCTGATAAGAGGAAGAGCAAAGGATGAAAAGTTGTCTTGAATAGGGTTACGCGGACCGGGATCTGCAAAATCCGGATCCGCACGGTTTGAGGAACCGATCCGAGTCCGACCAGTATCCGGGATTCGGGGTGCATGATCCGGATCCTTTTTTTTTTTTTTTCTCTCTCTCTCTCTCTCGTTCTCTCTCTCGTTCTCTCTATCTCTCTCGTTCTCTCGTTCTCTCTCTCGTTCTCTCTCTCTCGTTCTCTCTCTCTCGTTCTCTCGTTCTCTCTCTCGTTCTCTCTCGTTCTCTCTCTCTCGTTCTCTCTCTCTCTCGTTCTCTCTCTTTCTCTCTCTCTCATTCTCTCTATCTCTCTCGTTCTCTCTCTCTCCCTCTCTCTCGTTCTCTCTCTCTCCCTCTCTCTCATTCTCTCTCTCTTTCTCTCCCTCTCTCTCGTTCTCTCTCTCTCCCTCTCTCTCGTTCTCTCTCTCTCTCTCGTTCTCTCTCTCTCGTTCTCTCTCTCTCTCGTTCTCTCTCTCTCTCGTTCTCTCTCTCTCTCTCTCTATCGTTCTCTCTCTCTATCGTTCTCTCTCTCTCTATCGTTCTCTCTCTCTCGTCTCTCTCTCTCTCTCGTTCTCTCTCTCTCTCTCGTTCTCTCTCTCGTTCTCTCTCTCATTCTCTCTCTCTCTCGTTCTCTCTCTCTCTCTCGTTCTCTCTCTCTCTCGTTCTCTCTCTCTCGTTCTCACGTTCTCCCTCTCGTTCTCTCTCTCTCGTTCTCTCTCTCTCGTTCTCTCTCTCTCGTTCTCTCTATCTCTCTCGTTCTCTCTCTCTCCCTCTCTCTCGTTCTCTCCCTCTCTCGTTCTCTCTCTCTCCCTCTCTCTCATTCTCTCTCTCTCTCTCTCGTTCTCTCTCTCTCTCTCGTTCTCTCTCTCTCTCGTTCTCTCTCTCTCTCATTCTCTCTCTCTCTCTCTCTATCGTTCTCTCTCTCTCGTTCTCTCTCTCTCTCGTTCTCTCTCTCTCGTTCTCTCTCTCTCTCGTTCTCTCTCTCGTTCTTTCTCTCTCTCGTTCTTTCTCTCTCTCTCGTTCTCTCTCTCTCTCGTTCTTTCTCTCTCTCTCGTTCTCCCTCTCTCTCGTTCTTTCTCTCTCTCTCGTTCTTTCTCTCTCTCTCGTTCTCTCTCTCTCTCGTTCTCTCTCTCTCTCGTTCTCTCTCTCTCTCGTTCTCTCTCTCTCTCTCATTCTCTCTCTCTCATTCTCTCTCTCTCTCTCTCTCGTTCTCTCTCTCTCTCTCGTCCCGCATCCGACTCCCCATTGATTTACATAGCCGCGGATTCCGGATCGGATCCGGACTTCGGCGGCAACCCGATCCGGATCCGTCGGACCCGGATTATGGCCGATCCGCTCAACTCTAGTCTTGAAGCTAAAAGCCACTTCCTAACATGTAGGAAAAAAGTTTCTGAAAAGCTTAAGGCTACATGCGCACGCTGCATTTTTTACTGTGTTTTTGTCGCATTTTTTGGTGCAGTTTTGTTGTCAGCAAGTTCTGACTTTAGACTTCCCAGCAAAATCTATCCAAAAATTCAATTTTCTATATGCATGTTTTTTTGCCTGCAGTTTATTTGTCAAAACCTTTTGACAAAAAAGAAGCAGCGTGTTCATTCTTCTTGCGTTTTTGTGGCGCTTTGTCACCCAGTGAAATCAATGAGGGGATGAAAAACGTATGTAAACGCATGGTACAAAATTTTTTCTCTCTTTCCCTCCGTCTCTCCCTCTCTTGCTCTCTCTCTGTCCAGACCGTGACAGAAGTGATCTGCGCGACGTGACTCACAATGAACGCGTGTGAACTCGTGACATCAATGCGGTTACACGCGCCATACTGCGGGGCCCGCAGCTGTGATGTCAGGGGTTCCCCCAAGTTTGTTCTGATCGCGCGCGGCTCTGTCTGTACACAACAGCTGGTCGTCATGCTCTATGACTCTCACTGTGACAGGACAGGAATGTAGCACAGCTAAATCTCAGTGGGACCTCGTGTGGATTACTTCGGAGCTGCAGGAGTATTTGGGGGTTAATAAAGTGGTGAAAGAGGGTGCTTTTTGTATTTTTTTCCAAATAAAGGATTTTTAGGGGGTGTATGTTTATTTACTTTCACTTATAGATTAGTGAATCTCATGGATTCCTGCCATCACTAATCTAGGGCTTAGTAGCAGCTGTGGGCTGCCATTAACTCCTTATTAGCCTGATTGCCATCACACCAGGGCAACGGGAAAAGCCGGGCCCAGCATCAGAATTGACACATCTTATGGCCGCACCACTTCTGGGGCAGTGGTGGGCTGCTATTGTTAAATATAAAGGTTAGGACCCTGCTTCACCTTACAGGTGCTCTAGAGAAAAATATCAATCAAGAAAAAAAGAGAACTCCGGCACACTACCCCAAATGATTTGGAAAGACGAAAAATTATTTTCAATCAAAGTTGTTCTTTATTGTATATTTATGAAAAATTGATATTGAAAGTCCATACAAGCCGTTTCAACCAATTCGGTCTTCATCAATAAGGACTATCTGAACATAAGTAAGAGAACAAAAATGAATACAATACAATATTGAACAAGATGTATCATACAAGAAAAAAGAAAAAAGACACATTACTGTGAGGAGAGAAAAGAAAAAAATGTTTTTCTCCACTTGCTTCCTATTACAGGCAAAGAGAGTGACTAATAGCGTTGCAAATACAGGTCACTGTATGAAAACCGCGTGTGGCCGGTGTAAGATTACCTTAAAGGAACAAGAGGTGAGTATGAGGTCAGAGATACAGCACAGTGAGTCCCAAAAACAAATCTATCCTGAATGTGTCAAAATTCAGTTCAACCTACCAAACCAGAAAGATATATTGAGGCAAATAGTCCACTATGGCTCCAATAAGTGTCTATCTAATATATAAAGCTGAATGTGTGTGTGTATGTATGTGTGTGTGTGTGTATGTATGTGTGTGTGTATGTATGTGTGTGTATGTGTGTATGTCTGGGATTGGCATCTGCACCGTCGCAGCTACAGCCACAAAATTTTGCACACTCACACGTCTGGACCCCGAGAGCGTCATAGGCTATGTTTTGAGGGAAAATTTTAAACCCGCGCTTTACAGTTATTCGCCAAAAAACATGCCTCCATTAAAGCAAATGGAGCTGGGAGCCACAGTGCAGCCAGGACTTCAGAAGAATGCGCAGCCACGCCCTTATATGGAATGTTGGCGTGTCACAATGCAGCCAGGGAAATAGACAGACACAGACAAGGAAAGAGGCAGACACAGACACGGTAAGAAACAGACATAGACAGGGTAAGAGACAGACACAAAGAGACAGACACAGACAAAGAGACAGACTGACAGGGAAAGAGACAGACACAGACAGAGACAGGCAAAGGGAAACAGACAGACAGGGAAAGAAAGGGAAAGAGACAGACAGGGTAAGAGACAGACAAAGACAGGTAAAGAGACAGACACAGGGAAAGAGACAGAGGGAAAGAGACAGACAGGGAAAGAGAGGGAAAGAGACAGAAAGAGAGGGAAAGAGACAGACAGGGAAAGAGAGGGAAAGAGACAGACCAGGAAAGAGACAGACCGGGAAAGTGACAGAGATAGACAGACAGACAGGGAAAGAGATTGAGACAGACGGAGAAAGAGACAGAGACAGTCAGAGACAGACAGGGAGAGAGACAGACAGACAAAGAGATAGAGAGAGACAGAGAGATATATACAGAGGGGGAGACAGACAGAGATTGGGAGAGAAACAGAGAGACAGTTACTATCCCGGGCGTTAATACATTCTATTTATACATTCTATTCCGGGAATGTTAACACATTCTATTTTGTTAACAACAGTTATTAACCCGGGTGAAGCCGGGTAGTACAGCTAGTATGTATGTATGTATGTATATGTATATATATATATATATATATATATATATATATATATATATATATATATATATATACAGTTAGGTCCAGAAATATTTGGACAGTGACACAATTTTCGCGAGTTGGGCTCTGCATGCCACCACATTGGATTTGAAATGAAACCTCTACAACAGAATTCAAGTGCAGATTGTAACGTTTAATTTGAAGGTTTGAACAAAAATATCTGATAGAAATTGTAGGAATTGTCACATTTCTTTACAAACACTCCACATTTTAGGAGGTCAAAAGTAATTGGACAAATAAACCAAACCCAAACAAAATATTTTTATTTTCAATATTTTGTTGCGAATCCTTTGGAGGCAATCACTGCCTTAAGTCTGGAACCCATGGACATCACCAAACGCTGGGTTTCCTCCTTCTTAATGCTTTGCCAGGCCTTTACAGCTGCAGCCTTCAGGTCTTGCTTGTTTGTGGGTCTTTCCGTCTTAAGTCTGGATTTGAGCAAGTGAAATGCATGCTCAATTGGGTTAAGATCTGGTGATTGACTTGGCCATTGCAGAATGTTCCACTTATTTACACTCATGAACTCTTGGGTAGCTTTGGCTGTATGCTTGGGGTCATTGTCCATCTGTACTATGAAGCGCCGTCCGATCAACTTTGCGGCATTTGGCTGAATCTGGGCTGAAAGTATATCCCGGTACACTTCAGAATTCATCCGGCTACTCTTGTCTGCTGTTATGTCATCAATAAACACAAGTGACCCAGTGCCATTGAAAGCCATGCATGCCCATGCCATCACGTTGCCTCCACCATGTTTTACAGAGGATGTGGGGTGCCTTGGATCATGTGCCGTTCCCTTTCTTCTCCAAACTTTTTTCTTCCCATCATTCTGGTACAGGTTGATCTTGGTCTCATCTGTCCATAGAATACTTTTCCAGAACTGAGCTGGCTTCATGAGGTGTTTTTCAGCAAATTTAACTCTGGCCTGTCTATTTTTGGAATTGATGAATGGTTTGCATCTAGATGTGAACCCTTTGTATTTACTTTCATGGAGTCTTCTCTTTACTGTTGACTTAGAGACAGATACACCTACTTCACTGAGAGTGTTCTGGACTTCAGTTGATGTTGTGAACGGGTTCTTCTTCACCAAAGAAAGTATGCGGCGATCATCCACCACTGTTGTCATCCGTGGACGCCCAGGCCTTTTTGAGTTCCCAAGCTCACCAGTCAATTCCTTTTTTCTCAGAATGTACCCGACTGTTGATTTTGCTACTCCAAGCATGTCTGCTATCTCTCTGATGGATTTTTTCTTTTTTTTCAGCCTCAGGATGTTCTGCTTCACCTCAATTGAGAGTTCCTTAGACCGCATGTTGTCTGGTCACAGCAACAGCTTCCAAATGCAAAACCACACACCTGTAATCAACCCCAGACCTTTTAACTACTTCATTGATTACAGGTTAACGAGGGAGACGCCTTCAGAGTTAATTGCAGCCCTTAGAGTCCCTTGTCCAATTACTTTTGGTCCCTTTAAAAAGAGGAGGCTATGCATTACAGAGCTATGATTCCTACACCCTTTCTCCGATTTGGATGTGAAAACTCTCATATTGCAGCTGGGAGTGTGCACTTTCAGCCCATATTATATATATAATTGTATTTCTGAACATGTTTTTGTAAACAGCTAAATAACAAAACTTGTGTCACTGTCCAAATATTTCTGGACCTAACTGTATATATATACGTGTGTATGTATATTATATATATATATATATATATATATATATATATATATATATATATATATATATATATATATATAATGTATACATTGAAATTCCATTAAGGTATGTATATCAAGCCTGTCATAGGTAATGTAATATCGGTAATGAGGTAATCTTACACCGGCCACACACAGTTTTCATACATTGACCTGTATTTGCAATGCTATTAGTCACTCTCTTTGCCTGTAATAGGAAACAAGTGGAGAAAAAAAAAATTTCTCTCCTCACAGTAATGTATCTTTTTTCTTTTTTCTTGTATGACACATCTTGTTCAATATTGTATTGTACTAATTTTTCTTCTCTTACTTATGTTCAGATAGTCCTTATTGATGAAGACCGAATTGGTCGAAACATCTTGTATGGACTTTCAATATCAATTTCTCATAAATATACAATAAAGAACAACTTTGATTGAAAAGATTTTTTTCGTCTGTCCAAATCATTTGGGGGTAGTGTGCCGGAGTTCTCTTTTTTTCCTTGGCTGCTATTGTTAGGCTGGAAAGGGCCAAATAACCATGGCCCTTCCCACCTTAATAATATCAGCCCCCAGTTGTCTGCTGTACCTTGGCTGCTTTTAGAAAAATGGGGGGACCCCACATCATTTTTTTTTTAAAATAAATTAAAAATTAAAAAAAAGCGCGTGGGATCCCCTCTATTTTTTATAACCAGCCAAGGTACAGCACACAGCTGAGGGTTACAGTCTGCAGCTGCTGCTGTTCCTGTCCTGAATATGACAAAAGGGGGGGACCCCAAGTCAGTTTTTTACCATCCAAAAATTATAAAAACCGCTGACCAAGCTAGCTATCTCTCTATCAAGCTATTCTGTTATTTATTTCTATCTATTCTAGCTGTTCTTTGTTATTATATAATCTATATGTTCTTTCTATCCTTTCTATATATTTTTTCAATATATCCATGTATTATTCTAGCTAGCTATCAATTATTGTACCCTATCATATTTCATTTCTCCTTTAAAAAACACATTAACAAAACCGCACCATCATTACAAGCATTTTTTTTTCCATTTCCAGGCTCTCTGTGACAAGGTGCAGTTTTGGTTGCAGTTTGGGTGCCATTAAAACTGCAGCATATAGCCTAAATTAACAAAAATTGCTTTTCTCACCCCTTACGTGGTCTCTTCACAAATGTAGTGAGTCCTTTTTCTTCGACTTTTCTTTCCGAGCCTCCTTCTTGCATTCAGCGCAACAAATTCCGAATTGCACGGCTGGGGCGAACTCCTTAAGAGCCTTCCTGAAACACGAGTGTTCGTCTGACTTTCTTGACAGTGTGGCAAGTCCTCAAGGTGAAATCATGGAAGAAATGATGAGTAATACTGCGTGGAAAGTGTTCTTGAGAAGAGGCTAATTTCCGTTTTCGTAATTTTGTTTCCTCCACCCCTTCCTCCAAGAGCCGTAACCTCAAATTACTTTTACGGTCACAATAGAAATAGAAATGCTTCTGATACGACAGGAAGGAAAGATAACATGATCTTTAACATTCTACAATCATAAATATACTTTGTGGTTTTTGGAAAATTTTGGATGAAGTTCTACTGAAAGGAGGCATGGCCGAAACACCTAGAGGTGGACATTAAAAAAACATTATTTTACTTAGCAGGCACAAAAATAAAAAAGATTCTAAAAATTGGGTCTTGCATAATTATTTCCATAACTTAGCGGAAATTTCCAATGTTCCCAAAGGAACTGTAAGAGTAGTGCCCCTGAGGCTCTGCAAATGCGACATGGCAAAAGTAAAAACTAATCAGACAGCGACCTCCTGATGTAATGACTGGAATTCCAGAAGTGAGTGGTGAAAGATTGGGAATGGTGGCCGGTGCTCACCTGGCTGTCTGTATGTACCACAATGTAGAAGGCTCGTAAGGCTGAACTGGCTGACACGTCTGCCCCGCTTATAGATCCTGGTGCAATATATTGCAGAAAAAGATAAGTTCACTGTGTACGGTATATTGTTTCTGAAGGGGATTTCCTAAAAATTGGAGGTCAAACTTGTTTTACCAGTAACTGTGTTTTACAATTTTTTTTACTTTTTTGTCAGCTAAGGCTACTTTCACACATCCGGTTTGAGCACTGCGGCTCAATCCGGCTGTGAAACCTATGCAACGGATGCGGTGAAAACACCGCATCCTTTGCATAAGTTTTTACATGCGGCCGGTCCGTTTTTTTTCCGGTTGCGGCACGCTACTGAGCATGCGCAGTGGAAAAAACTGCATGCGGCGGCCGGATGCGATTTTTTCCGCATCGCGCCGCATCCGGCATCCATAGGCATGCATTGAAAATGCGCCGCAGCGGCCGGATGCGGCGCGATGCGTTTTTTTTTTGCCGGAGCAACAAACGTTGCAGGGAACGTTCAATCCGGCCGCAGCATCGGCTAAATCTGCCGCATGCGGCAAAAACCGGACCAAACGCAAGCCCATGCGGCACAATACGGCACTAATGTAAGGTTATGCAAAAAAAAAAACGCAACCGGCGGCAAAAAAAACGGTTGCGGTTTTTCTGCAGAGTGCCGTATTGTGCCGCATTGCAGAAACCGGAGGTGTGAAAGTAGCCTAACATGCAGTTATGTCTAGCCCAGATTCTTTCTTTAAACATCAATCCCTATTGGTAATTTATACACTTCCACTCTGAAATGCTAAGATATGTTAGGAATGACTATAGGAATATGACTATGTATTACTGCTAAGAAAATAGATATAAAACTTGAAATACTTAGCATATAAAAAGGACAATTTAATGTGAGCCCAACAGCCAGTGTCAATGTTGAGTCCCTATCTACTCTAATGCCTCTTTTGGGTTAAAAAATATTCCAATTTATGGGTGGACAGGAACCTACAAATCAGAAGGCATGTGTAGCACCCTGCCTAGGTCCCCGTGTGGCATCCACACGTGCCTCCACTCCCAGGCTCTGGCGGGGTCATCACCTCTCTCCCCTGCCCAGCAGCTCTGCATCTCTTGCATCCACGCGCACCCCTGCATCCAGGCTCCAACGGATACATCCTCCTCCTCTCCTGCCCAACAGCTCCACAGCATCTTCTCCTGTCTCAGAGTCTGCTGCAACCTCTTCCTGCTTCCAGTCCGCACGCAGGTCTTCAGTATGTTCCCATAGGGTGCGCGCACGGCCATGTCCCCCTTTCTTAACCCTAGAACGCATACCTGGGGCCTCGCAGGCCTGCTAGGTCATTTGTTTTCTATGTTAGATTGTTATGCTTGCGCGTTCTAGGGTTAAAGGGCTGGCGTCCCATTACCTGGAAGCAATCCCTGAGGTCACCTGTTACCTTAAAGGTATTTAAGACTGCCTCACTTGACAGGAGGTGCCTGAGCAACATTGCCTATTGTGTGTAGCTAGTTCTCAGGTCCCTGTATATTACTGTGTTATTCCCAGTACCAGTCTCATGTGTCTAACCTCTGTCTTGTCCTAGAGCCTGCTCTCCACTATTGCCAGTGTGCCGTCACATCTGAGCCATTACCACAGTGCCATCACGTCTGAGCCATCACCAGGGTGCTGTCATGTCTGAGCCAATACCACAGTGCCGTCACACCTGAGCCATCTCTAGAATGCCAGCACGCCTGAGCCGTCACAACTGTGCCGTCTCATCCGAACCATCACTACAGTGCCGCCTCATCTTAGTCTCCATTTCTGCGCCGCCACATGTGTGGACTCCTGCCCTGGACATTGAGTCTTTTTCTGTCCATAAGAGACTATCACCTCCAGTCCCTGGCTGCCGTGTATTTAGGCCTCCTGTTGTGAGCACCATACATTCCCTGTATAAGGGTTCGATGCTGGTTGCTCCTTCGGGGGAGTCCGGTGCGCGGTCCACTGGATCCACCCCCGGACACTCGCCGCTCCTCGATGACCCTATAATATAAAAAAGATTGATGGCACATCCTAAGGACGCCTTGTCATCAAGCTTAGGCGATTTAAATGTTTATTAGCAGGTTCCTATCCGCTCAAAAATTGGAGATTTTTTAACTCAATGAGGACTAAAAATTTCAATTAATAAACGATTTTTTTAAAAAATATATAATAATATGAAAATTTATACAAATGATGTGTTCATAATGACCTCAGCTGTTTGTTACTAGAGTTTCCAAATTGAAAGTAAAACTCAACCCACCCCATAGATATTTGAGACCCCCTCCTATAAATAGATCCCTAACTGTGGTCTCCAAACAAATTGCAGCCAGTGTCCGCGGCACAGACCTTGCAGAAGGGTAAGTCTTCTTTATGCAGTTTTATGTTCAGAGGAAAGTTAATTTTACTGTATGTCAGGCTATCCGAGGGCAGCATGGGATCGAAGGGGAGATCCCGAGTTCAGGTATATATAGTGTAACCCCTTGAGGAACAAGCTTTTTATTCTGTTTTTTGTCCTTGTCATTCAAGAGCTTTTAGTTATTTTTTTGTTTGTTTTTTTCATAAGAATATTAGTATTACAAATAGTTTTGTTGTTTTTAATGGCGCCATTTTACTTACAGTATATTGCATTGAAAAATGCTCAGAAAATTATCCTTTGGATCAGTACAGTTATGGCGATGCCAAATTTATATAGTTTTTGTTATCATTTTACCACTTTACATTTCGATAGTATTCCTTTTGGTTTCTGAGATCCAAAACCTCTATATAGTTCTGTCATTTTAGCTGTGTGAGTAGTTGTGTACCTCTAATAATGGACCCACTATGGGGCCCGTGAGTTGTTGGGTTTATTGCTGAACTGTGTATTGTGTTCCCTGTTGTGAACGTCATCTGTGTGGGTGCTATTCCGAAGCTCCCTCTGGTGGCCAGGAATGTTAGTGGAGTTAAATCTGAGCTATTGACTCAGACAGGTGTCGGTGGTAATTGGGAATTGGGGAAATCCAATTGCAGACAAGTCTGGTCTATATAGGAGAGCACTTTCAGCCCGGCTGATGCCGGTTATAATTGTATATTCCCTGTCTCTGTTCCTGGCCTGGAGATTTGTCTTTTCCTGTATCTCTGAGCAAGACTTCTGCAGATAAGTTTCAGTTTTGCCTTGCTTTTTGGTTTACACCTTAGGGTGTTGTTTTTCCTTGTTTTGCTGTGCATCTGTTTTCTTGCAGGTGAAGCTTTGTTTCATTTGTGCTGTGAGCATGGGGGTTTCCCCTGTGCTGGCTTTCCTGTAGGAAAAGGGATTTTTATCCCTGTCTGAAATGATTATTTGCTTTTCTGTATTTTGTGTTCTTTTGGTATTTTGTTCTCCCAGTATTTACAGGAGTGCCTGATTTAGTAGGGGTGAGATCGTATGATCTCAATGGCCTTTTTACTATCAGGAGTTTGGTATTTTTCTATAGGGATTTTGCACTGACCACAATCAGTTCTCTTTCCTTTGTATCTAGTTAGTTGGGCCTCGCCTTTGCTAATTCTGTTTTTCCTATTTGAGTATTGTGTTTTTCTATATCACCGTAATCTTTGTATGTGGGGGGCTATCTACTCCTTTGGGGACTACTCTGAGGCAAGGTAGTTTTCCTCATTTCATTCTGTGAGGCGTGACTAGTTTCTCAGGCTGTGGCGAAGCGTCTAGGGTTTTAGGAACCCTCCACGGCTACTTCTAGTGTGGTCTGATAGTCAGGGGATTGCGATCATCCCAGGTTCCAGCTACCCCTGTTCCTTGGTGTTTTTTCGCCAATGGGAGTTTTTTGCAATCTTACACGGTTACTGGATCATAACAGTTCTCCCTTCCTGGAGTCACAATTTTAATGGATACAGTCTATGCATTTGGGTTTCAGTAAATCGCACCTCCTACGCATTGCCTCAGCACACATACTGCACAGACTGGAGCAGCACATTGGGGATGTGAGGCTGAGTGAGTAGTTTTTGATTTACTTTTCTTTATTTTACTAATTACTACTTGATATGGACTGTGGAGACATCATAGTGAGTGCAGGGGTTGGTGGCCCATTGCAAAAGTCCTATTTTGTCCCCTCTCCTAAAACTAATTAATTTTCGGAGTAGACAGGATCAAGGCAGATAGGTGACGTCACAGTAAGGTGTTTCTCCAACCTTTTAAAGTAAGGTAGAGGATGTAGATATCAATGAAATTCAGATGCTGGTTGGGCAGGCGAAGAGATGGGCTGGGATGCGTGGTGTTTGGAACCTGGTGCCCCTGACTCATGGGCCCCATGACATTTGTGTGTCTGATGCCATTGAGGGGCCATGATACTGTGGTGGACCATAATGTATGTGGAGTCTCTGTGAGGACATCATAATATATATATATAAATAAAAATATAAATATATGGGTGCTGTGAGGGCACCATAATGGATGTAGGGTGCTGTGAGGACATCATAATATAGGAGGACACTGTGAGGACATCATAATGTATGTGAGGTCCCCGTGACGACATCATAATATATATGGGGGTTCTGTGAGGACATCATAATGTATGTGGGGGTGCTGTGAGGACATCATAATGTATGTGGGGGTGCTGTGAGGACATCATAATGTATGTGGGGTCTCTGTGAAGACATCATAATATATATGGGGGTGCTTTTATGACATCAGGATATATATGGGGGTGCTGTACGGATATCATAATGTATGTAGGGGTGCTGTGAGGACATCATAATGTTGTCACGCTCCCCGGGTCCTCTGCTCCGCTCCCCGGGTCCTCTGCTCCGCTCCCCGGCTCACCTGCCACGCTCCCCGCTCTCCAGCCTCCTGTGCCCACGCTTCCCAAGCCTCCGGGTTCCCGCTCCCGGCGCCCGTCGGCTTCCCAGTCCCTGGCCGGCTCTGCTGCGTCCTCCTCTCAGCTTCCTGCCCTGGCTTCTGGCACCCGGGCCGCGCGCATGCGCATTAGGGCGCGCGCGCGGTCACTGACCCTTTCTTAAAGGGCCAGTGTCCACTGACAGGAAATGATGCATACAGGTACAGGGTATAAAGGGGGTTAATGTCCAAGGGAGCGGGGCCTGTTCTTCGTGTTTTCCCAAGCTAGGAGTCAGGTCTCCTTGTGTTCTGTGAGATACTTACCTCTCTGTCTTCTAGAGCCGATCCTGCAACGCCATCCGGTCCTGCTGTATCTCGAACCCCGAACGCTGCCCATCTGCCATCCTGACAGTCCGTACCATCTCGGTTCCCTGCGGTGACCCATCATCTCGCTCCAACGGTTCCGGACCCCGCCAGACATCATCACGGCTTCCGAACCTGAGCTCCGTCACCCGGACCACCATCAGTGACCTCGTGGTCCCAGGGACTTCTCCATTGTGTTCCAGTGCACGGACTGTCCTGCTACCTAAAGTGCTCCGGCTACCGGACTCCTTTCCCTCATCGGGGAGTTCGGCCCAGTGGATCCACCTCCCGGGTCTGCCCGTCCATCTGGCCCTAACAGTAAGAACAGGCCATGGATCCCGCCGAAGCACTAGCGGCCTTGCATGAGGAACTCTAACGCCAGCGTGAAGTCCAGACCCGCATGCTGAACTTTATGACCTCCGTGGACGCCCGCTTGAACACGCTACAAGCCTCAGTCACATCTTCAGCGCCTCGGGTCTCCACTAGTCAATCCACGGCCCCCGATCCCGTGGCAGCCTCCTCGGATGCTTCCAGACTGCGTTTGGCCTCACCACCCCGGTACGCCGGAGATCCCAAGACCTGCAGGGGGTTTATAAACCAATGCTCCCTCCATTTCACGCAGCTGCCACATTTGTTTGCCTCCGACCAAGCCAAGGTCGCCTTCATCATGTCTCACCTAGAGGGCGAGGCACTGGCGTGGATGAACCCTTTGTGGGAGAAGGAGGACCCTATTACCAAGAACCTCCAGGAGTTCCTGCAGGCCTTTCGCAGCACCTTTGACGAACCCGGACGCGCCTCCGCGTCTGCTTCATCTCTTCTCCGGTTACGTCAGGGGACTCTGACGGTGGGTCAATACGCCATCCGTTTTCGCACCTTGGCTTCAGAACTCGGGTGGAATAACGAGGTCCTAACCGCCGACTTCTGGGAAGGACTCTCGGGTCGAATCAAAGATGAGCTGGCTGGACGTGACGTACCGTCCACCCTGGACGCCCTGATTACCCTAGAGACTCGAGTGGACATACGCTTTCAGGAGCGGTCCAAAGAGGTGTCCCGTGAGAGACGTCCGGTAAGGCATTCCTCTCCTCCACAGAAGCCCGCCGTACTCCAGTCAACGGCCTCTGGTGTCTCCGTCCATGAGCCCATGCAGATCGACCGTGTGCGACAGTCTGAACAACGCCGAGCAGAGCGGCTCGCCAAGGGTCTCTGCTTCTACTGCGGAGAGGGCACACACCTGCTACGCTCCTGTCCAGAGAGGCCGGGAAACTCCAAAGCCTAGGGTTGGTAGGAGAGGCCACCCTAGGTGCTGGGACTCTCTCAGACCCAGTTACATGGACTGTGCAAGTGACAACGGGAGAGACGCGGTTTACGGCGGAGGCGTACCTCGATTCTGGGGCAGCAGGCAATTTCATCCAGCAGGCCACGGTGGACAAATACCAGGTGCCTGTTACTCCACTCGCCAAACCTCTTGTGATTGCCTCTGTGGATGGGAGACCCCTCTCTGACACCATCTCCTGGATCACCAAGCCGCTTGAACTGCGTATCGGTGCTCTGCACACCGAGAACATCGCTCTCTACGTCCTCCCACATATGTCACATCAAATCCTGCTGGGCCTTCCTTGGTTGCGGACACACGAGCCTTCAGTCAGCTGGGGTACTGGCGATATCACTCGATGGGGGTCTTCTTGCCATGAGAACTGTCTGAAGACCATACAACCTATCCGGCGACCTCCGGTTCCCGAGTCCCTACCGGGACTGCCCTCAGCCTATTGGTCCTTCGTGGACGTCTTTGATAAGAAGGAGTCCGAAGTACTTCCGCCACATCGTCCTTACGATTGTGCCATTGACCTGCTCCCGGGAACTACACCACCTCGAGGACGGATATATCCACTGTCTCCAGCCGAAACAAGGGCCATGTCTACGTACATCACAGAGAGCCTGGCTAAGGGATTCATTCGGAGATCCTCCTCTCCTGCTGGAGCAGGCTTCTTCTTCGTAAAGAAGAAAGAGGGCGACCTACGCCCATGTATAGACTACCGGGGATTGAACCTAATCACCGTAAAAAACAAGTACCCCCTGCCGCTCATCCCCGAATTGTTTGATCGGCTCAGAGGAGCTCGTGTGTTCACCAAGTTGGATCTTCGGGGTGCCTACAACCTGGTCCGTATCCGCTCAGGGGATGAATGGAAGACCGCGTTCAACACTCGCGATGGGCACTATGAATACTGCGTGATGCCCTTCGGCCTGTGTAACGCACCAGCAGTCTTCCAAGAATTAGTGAACGATGTGTTCCGGGACCTTCTCTACGTTTGTGTGGTGGTATATCTGGATGACATCCTTGTCTTCTCTCCGGACCTCCAGACCCACCGAGAGAACGTGCAACTGGTTCTACAAAGACTGAGAGAGAATCGTCTGTACGCCAAGTACGAGAAGTGCGTCTTCGAACAGTCTTCTCTCCCCTTCCTGGGTTACCTCATCACCGATACCGGACTGCAGATGGATCCAAAGAAGGTCTCTTCCGTTCTCAACTGGCCTCCTCCTTCTTGACTGAAGGCAATCCAACGCTTTCTGGGATTCGCCAACTATTACCGCCAGTTTATTCCTCACTTCTCGGCTCTGACTGCTCCTCTTTCCGCCTTGACCAAGAAGGGGGCTAATCCAAAGGACTGGTCACCTGCGGCCGACGCCGCGTTTGGCTCTCTAAAGCGAGCCTTTGCCTCCTCTCCTGTACTCCACCGTCCAGAGTTAAACCGCCAGTTCACCTTGGAGGTGGATGCCTCCTCCTTGGGAGCCGGAGCAGTGCTCATGCAGAAAACCTCCTCCGGGAGGATGGTGACTTGCGGTTTCTTCTCCAAGAGCTTCTCAGCGCCTGAACGCAACTACACCATCGGTGACAGAGAGCTATTGGCAGTCAAGCTGGCTCTGGAGGAATGGCGCTATCTCCTGGAAGGAGCAGTGTACCCCGTCATTATTTACACGGACCACAAAAACCTGGAATACCTGCGGACGGCTCAGCGACTGAACCCACGGCAAGCCAGGTGGTCCTTGTTCTTTGCCCGGTTCGACTTCCAGCTCCATTTCCGACCCGCGAACAAGAATGTACGCGCTGATGCCTTGTCTAGGTCTTTCATGCCCATGGAGCAGGAGGAAGAGACATCCCAACCCATCATCTGTCCTAGTAAGATCATTCCGGTGGCTCCTGTCACCCTGGCCCAGATACCGCCTGGGAAGACCTATGTCTCTGAGACTGACAGGCAAAAAGTGTTACACTGGGGCCATGCCTCGAAAACAGCCGGTCATGCAGGTCAGAAGAGAACATGGAGTGCGATTGCACGTCATTACTGGTGGCCATCTCTTCGCACGGACGTCGCCTCTTTTGTCTCTGCCTGCTCCTCCTGTGCCAGGAACAAGACTCCCAAACACCTGCCATATGGCCGTCTTCTGCCTCTGCCCATACCCTCAGTTCCCTGGCAACACATAGCGATGGACTTTATTACGGACTTGCCATTGTCCTCCGGACACACAGTCATATGGGTCGTGGTGGATCGGTTCTCTAAAATGGCCCATTTCGTTCCTATGGCTGGACTGCCCTCTGCCCAGGAACTCGCGAACGCCTATATACATCACATCTTCCGCTTGCATGGCTTTCCATCACACATAGTGTCCGACAGAGGAACTCAGTTCACCTCCCGCTTCTGGAGGGCTCTCTGTAAACATCTGGGAGTGACTCTGGACTTTTCTTCGGCCTACCATCCTCAGTCGAACGGCCAAGTGGAACGGGTAAATCAGATATTGACCTCTTTCTTACGTCACTACGTCAACGCCCATCATGACGATTGGTCCACGCTTCTTCCTTGGGCTGAATTCTCCCATAACCACCACGTCAGTGAGTCCTCCTCCAGTTCTCCCTTCCATGTCGTCTACGGACTTCAGCCGTCTGTCCCATTGCCTGTATCCTCTTCCTCGGACATCCCTGCTGCTGATGCAGTACTCCGTGACTTTACAACCATTTGGGACTCAGTTAAGGCCTCCCTTGCACGTGCATCCCTGCGGATGAAGAGGCACGCGGACAAGAGACGTCTGGATCCTCCGTGTTTCTCTCCGGGAGATCTCGTCTGGCTTGCTTCCAAATACATCCGACTGAAGATACCATCCTACAAGCTGGGACCTCGCTACATCGGACCGTTTAAAGTCCTCGGCAAGATCAATGAGGTCTCCTACAAACTGCAGCTCCCGGCCACGATGAGAATACCCAACTCCTTCCACGTGTCTCTGCTCAAGCCGGTTGTCCTTGGTCCCTTCTCCGCTGCCGCCAGTCCGGCTCCTCCTCCTATTGCTGAGGACGACATCTATGCGGTAAGGGATATCGTGGCCATGAAGACCGTACGAGGTCGACAGTTCTTCCTGGTGGACTGGGAAGGGTATGGTCCTGAGGATAGGTCCTGGGAGCCCAGGGAGAATGTGGGCACTCCTCTGATCCGTGCCTTCCTGTCCCGGTTGCGGGGAGGGGGGCGTGGGGGGGGGGGTACTGTCACGCTCCCCGGGTCCTCTGCTCCGCTCCCCGGGTCCTCTGCTCCGCTCCCCGGCTCACCTGCCACGCTCCCCGCTCTCCAGCCTCCTGTGCCCACGCTTCCCAAGCCTCCGGGTTCCCGCTCCCGGCGCCCGTCGGCTTCCCAGTCCCTGGCCGGCTCTGCTGCGTCCTGATCTCAGCTTCCTGCCCTGGCTTCTGGCACCCGGGCCGCGCGCATGCGCATTAGGGCGCGCGCGCGGTCACTGACCCTTTCTTAAAGGGCCAGTGTCCACTGACAGGAAATGATGCATACAGGTACAGGGTATAAAGGGGGTTAATGTCCAAGGGAGCGGGGCCTGTTCTTCGTGTTTTCCCAAGCTAGGAGTCAGGTCTCCTTGTGTTCTGTGAGATACTTACCTCTCTGTCTTCTAGAGCCGATCCTGCAACGCCATCCGGTCCTGCTGTATCTCGAACCCCGAACGCTGCCCATCTGCCATCCTGACAGTCCGTACCATCTCGGTTCCCTGCGGTGACCCGTCATCTCGCTCCAACGGTTCCGGACCCCGCCAGACATCATCACGGCTTCCGAACCTGAGCTCCGTCACCCGGACCACCATCAGTGACCTCGTGGTCCCAGGGACTTCTCCATTGTGTTCCAGTGCACGGACTGTCCTGCTACCTAAAGTGCTCCGGCTACCGGACTCCTTTCCCTCATCGGGGAGTTCGGCCCAGTGGATCCACCTCCCGGGTCTGCCCGTCCATCTGGCCCTAACAAATGTATGTAGGTGTGTTGTGAGGTCATCATAATATTTGTGGGGGGCTGTGAAGACATCATAATGTATGTAGGGGTGCTGTAAAGAAATATTGTATGAGGACGCTAAGAGGACAGTATGTGGGGGCACTATGAGGACATCATAATATATGTGGGGGTGCTGTTAGGACATCATAATGTATGTTGGAGTGTTATGAGGCCATCATAATGTAAGTGTGGGTGCTGTGAGGGCATCATAATGTATGTGGTGGCGCTGTGAGGATATCATAATGTAAGTGGAGGTGCTGTGAGGACATCATAATATATGTTGGGGTACTGTTAGAACATCATAATGTATGTTGGAGTGTTGTGAGGCCATCATAATATATGTGGGGTGCTGCAAGGACATCTTAGTGTATGTGGGGGGCTGTGAGGACATCATAATGTATGTGGGGAACTGTGAGGACATTATAATGTATGTGGGGAACTGTGAGGACATTATAATGTATGTTGGGGTGCTGTGAGTACATCCTAATGCATGTGGGGGCACTGTCAAGTCATCATAATGGATGTGGGGGTGCCATGAGGACATCATAATATATGTGGGGGTGCTGTAAAGACATCATAATGTATGTGGGGGTGCTGTAAGGACATCATAATGTATGTGGGGAACTGTGAGGACATTATAATGCATGTGGGGGCACTGTCAAGTCATCATAATGGATGTGGGGGTGCCATGAGGACATCATAATATATGTGGGGGTGCTGTGAGGACATCATAATGTGTGTGGGGGTGCTATGAGGACATTATAATGTGTGTGGGGATGCTGTGAGGACATTATAATGTATATTGGGGCACTGTGGGAGCCATCATAGTGTTTGGGGGGACTGTGAAAATTTGTGTAATGAAAAGTTTACAATTTTGCAATTAACTGTTTGTATAATTCCATGGTATTAATGATCTCAGATTGCTGTCATTCAATAGAAACCTTACTAATTTATTTCCAGAGGATAGAAATCTGTCATGGACATGTGAAGGACGTCAAGGTGAAAGGCTCCTTCCAAGACACATCTCTGAAAACTGGACATAACCATAATGAGTGGAGCTCTTCTGTGCACAGCACATGATTTTTATTCCATAGAGTTGAATTCTGAAGAATTCCAATAAATCACAGCAAGCAGAGATCTTTAAAAACATGTTATATTGATAGAGAAAGTTTGTTGGAAAATGTCATAACTTTGCTTTATACAAAGAATAACATTTATTTGCAGAATATTTGCAGCCAGGGATATTTGCCCTTACACAATAGTGTATCTACAGGGCGGTTCATGCAGCACTGGGATATTACGGCACAAAAAATGTAAATAGATCCGACCTGGCATCGGTCTTGAGGAATGTTAAGAGTTTTCATTCCTCTTAAGTGAGAACAACCTCTGTAACAAGTCTTCCCTTTTACTTTTCCCCATATATAACACAGACAACAAAATGCTACTGTCACTAGAGTTTATATTGCAATGATTAACGTGCTTTGCCTTCTACGTCTTGTAACCATCAAGTGTATTGTTCGTAAAGAATTAGCAGGTATGATAGTGGATGCGGGTATGATAGTGGATGCGGGTATGATAGTGGATGCGGGTATGATAGTGGATGCGGGTATGATAGTGGATGCGGGTATGATAGTGGATGTGGGTATGATAGTGGATGTGGGTATGATAGTGGATGCGGGTATGATAGTGGATGTGGGTATGATAGTGGATGTGGGTATGATAGTGGATGCGGGTATGATAGTGGATGTGGGTATGATAGTGGATGTGGGTATGATAGTGGATGCGGGTATGATAGTGGATGTGGGTATGATAGTGGATGTGGGTATGATAGTGGATGTGGGTATGATAGTGGATGCGGGTATGATAGTGGATGTGGGTATGATAGTGGATGTGGGTATGATAGTGGATGTGGGTATGATAATGGATGCGGGTATGATAGTGGATGCGGGTATGATAGTGGATGCAGGTATGATAGTGGATGTGGGTATGATAGTGGATGTGGGTATGATAGTGGATGTGGGTATGATAGTGGATGTGGGTATGATAGTGGATGTGGGTATGATAGTGGATGCGGGTATGATAGTGGATGCGGGTATGATAGTGGATGTGGGTATGATAGTGGATGTGGGTATGATAGTGGATGTGGGTATGATAGTGGATGCGGGTATGATAGTGGATGTGGGTATGATAGTGGATGTGGGTATGATAGTGGATGTGGGTATGATAGTGGATGCGGGTATGATAGTGGATGCGGGTATGATAGTGGATGGGGGTATGATAGTGGATGCGGGTATGATAGTGGATGCGGGTATGATAGTGGATGCGGGTATGATAGTGGATGCGGGTATGATAGTGGATGTGGGTATGATAATGGATGCGGGTATGATAGTGGATGTGGGTATGATAGTGGATGCGGGTATGATAGTGGATGTGGGTATGATAGTGGATGTGGGTATGATAGTGGATGTGGGTATGATAGTGGATGTGGGTATGATAGTGGATGTGGGTATGATAGTGGATGTGGGTATGATAGTGGATGTGGGTATGTGTCACTGAGGCTTCTGTAAATCGAAATGTTATGGCCAGTGATGGTTTACTCCATTCCATAATTATTTTCCTGACCAGAATCTTCAGGGCGAAACTAAGCATTATTGTTTAAAAGCAAGGGACCAGAGAACAGAGCGTCTGTATCTCCTGGACTGAGTAAAAGTTAAGCTTGGTGTCACGGTTCCGCTGTGCGGAGCATTTTGCATTTGAAAATGCTCCGCCATGTGTCTTGTGCACTTGGTGATAGGTTGTTTTTCAGCACTAGGGTCCACGCTGGTTTTGGGAGGTGCCTTCACTGCTGCGCCTTGTTCCTGGTGATTGCTCTGTTTCTTTACTGGGCTTGCTCTGTCTGAACTTCGCCAGTCATAGTTCCTGTTTGCTCAGTGTGCTCTTGGCTTTTGTCTGGTGTAAGTGTTTTGATATTGGCTTGGCTTCTGACCTCGGACCTCTTCCTGCCCATCCCTGTCTGCTCCCTGAACTTTATACATTACCTCCCGGCTTCTGACCTCGGACCTCTTCCTGACCACATCTCTGTCTGCTCTCTAAACCTTATACATTACCTTCCGGCTTCTAACCTTGGACCTTCTTCCTGACCACATCTCTGTCTTCTCTCTAAACCTTATACGTTACCTCCCGTCTTCTGATCTCAGACCTCTTCCTGACCACGTGTCTCTGTTTGCTCCCTGAACCTTATACGATACCTCCCGGCTTCTGACCGCAGACCTCTTCCTGACCACGTGTCTATGTTTGCTCCCTGAACCTTATACGATACCTCCCAGCTTCTGATCTCGGATCTTTTCCTGACCACGTCTCTATCTCCTCCATGATTTTTATACGTTACCTCCCAGTTTCTGACCTCGGACCTCTTTCTGACCATGCCTCTGTCTGCTCCCTGAACCTTATGTGTTACCTCCTGGCTTCTGACCTCGGACCTCTTTCTGACCACGTCTCTGTCTGCTCCCTAAACCTTATACGTTACCTCCCGGCTTCTGACCTCGGACCTCTTTCTGACCACGTCTCTGTCTGCTCCCTAAACCTTATACGTTACCTCCCGGCTTCTGACCTTGGACCTCTTCCTGACCACGTCTCTGTCTGCTCCCTGAACCTTATACGTTACCTCCTGCCTTACGATCCTGGCTTGTCTGACTACTCTTCTACTCATACTGCTCGTAGTGTCTAGTATCACAGCTGCATTTCCTATATAGTCACTATCAGTTGCCTGTATATTTTACATGGAAAGAAGGTAACGTATTAGAATATGCAGATTACAAGAAGAAAATAATAAATGATGAAAAAGTTGAAGACTCATAGATTGACAAACTGAGAAAATTCATGAATATGATATAAATAAATAATTCAAAGATTAAATATAAGAAGATTTTTTTTTTATTTACTCAAATGTTACAAAACACAGATAAACATATAGATATATTGTATCTGTTTATGCCACATCCTGTGCTATAAAGCTCATTGCTTGTTACTGGTGTATGGTAAAGTTCAACAAGGGTTAAACCTAAGCGATGCTGACATTTCCTGGAAGTCTGTTTTGCTTCTTTAGCTTTTAAGAATGTGGTATGAAGTTTAGTTTTGCTTTCGTAAAAATGTATATTTTGGAAATTCCCCTTTTAAGCAAAGCAAATAACTCATTTAATCACATATATTATTTGCATTGCTTATATAGCGCTATTACTTCTGCCGCGCTTTACAGACATCATCATCTCTGTCCCCATTGGGACTTACAACCTAAATTCCACCTAAGAATGTTTTTGGAGTGTGAGAGGAAACTGGAGAATCCGCACGCAAAATGATGAGAACATACAAACTCTTGGCAATGTCGTCCTTGGTGGGGCTTGAACCCTGGACCCCACTATGGTGTCTCATTATATGCCATAAATGAATATCAGATGTGAAACGCAACATATGTGACCTGCTCCTGTCTGGAGACCGGGGTCCCATCGGGTTCTGCGGTCAGAGGAGAGGTGATCGGAAAATTCCATATATATGAATAAGACTATCATTCCAAGGACCCTGCCCGCGAGGAGAAGAGAGGACCCTGCCTGTGTGCCGCCCTCGTAGCAGCAGCCGGGCTGCTCGGATCCGGGTTCTCAGTTGCTCGAGGGTCTCCGGACCCGGGAGTCGTGCGGCCACTCAAATGAAGGGGGGTATTTACAAGGGATTATACAGTTTGTGACGCCACTTGTGGTGCGCGGTAACTGGAGTGAATACCGCCGCTGCCATTGGGGAGTACCCGAGGAGATGACGGGGGGCAGCAGCCAGGTGTTGTAACCCTCCACGGGTAGGGGTGATGCCCTGGGACTCGGTGTGGTGGAATGCCGTGGGATGCAGGGGTCACTTGCGTATTCACTCAGTCCATTAAGCAGACACCGATAACTGGATAAACCAAATCTCTGGACACCGCTGCCGCTGAGGGGAGCTAGTTCAGGTCCCGTCCCCAATGGTGCTGCCTGGTGATCCGTGACCTGCCTCCTGGCACTAAGTTTACTTCTCTGGTGGTACTGGTAGTGTGAAACTTGTCGGGTCCCGCTCCCCACTATGGCTAAGGGTGGGAGCTTGCTCTCAGGGCTCACGCTTGGGATTTTCTGGACCGTTTTGGATGGAAAGTCCTATCCCCCTCGTTGCGCTTGTGCCCCAATTTTGGAGCAGTTGGGAACGAATCTTGAAGGCTCCATTCTCCACGGGTAAATTATCGGGTTGCATGCAGCTACTCCCCAATCTAGGGTCCACGTACCCCGTTGTGCCTTGGTCCCAGCCCGGTGATGGTGCAAGGCCGCCGACTGTCCTGCTCGACAAATCCGAGCCCCTTGCCACGATCCCCTGCGACTGGGGGTCCACTCCTCTAGGCCCAGACCACCGTCTGCAACCTAGACAGTTTTCTTATGGGAATCCCCGCTCCCAACCTCCTCAGAGCTCCTTACAGATCAAGGGCTACTTCCAGACTCACTACTGAATACACTCCTCACCTCCCCTTCCTGACCCCCCAGGTGTGCAACTCTATTCCACTCAAGCCGTCCACTGGTGGGTGTGGTGCAGGGTGTATCTAGGATTTGATTAGCTGATGTAGGCAACACCATTTGGTTAGGGACCCATAACCAAGAGGGAGGTGGATACTGCATGGGAGGGCAGATTGTGCAATACCCTGTGACGACCTGATAGTCCAGGGGTGTCACACCTGCAAGGGCTCACAATCTACAAGGAATGGGTGCAGATACAGAAGGTGAAGGTAGAGGTGGTTGAGCAGTGGTGTACTGGTCTGAGAGTTACTGCAGGTTGTAGGCTTGTTGTTATAGGTGGGTCTTGATGTTCCTTTTGAAGCTTTCCACGGTAGGCGAGAGTCTGATATGTTGGGGTAGAGAGTTCGAGAGTATGCAATCTTGAGAGAAATCTTGTACGCGATTGTGGGAAGAGGAGATAAGAGAGGAGTGGAGAAGAAGATCTTGTGAGGATCTGAGGTTGCGTGCAGGTATATATGTTAGGGCCAGGTGGACGGGCAGACCCAGGAGGTGGATCCACTGGGCTGAACACCTCACCGAGGGCAAGGTGCCCGGTAGCCGGAGCACTACGGGTAGCAGGACAGTCCGTTCAGAGGAGTGGAGTGAAGAAGTCCCTGGGACCACGGGGTCTCTGAAGGTAGTCCGGGTGACGGAGCTCAGGTTCGGAGGCCGAGATGACGTCAGGCAGAGTCCGGAACCAACGGAGCGAGAAGGTGGGTCACCACAGGGATCGGAGATGGTAGGAACTGACGGGATGGCAGACAGTCACCGTTCGGGGTTCGGGTATCGTCAGGACCGGTTGGCGAGGCAGGAGCGGCTCTACGAGAGAGATAGGTAAGTATACCACAAGACACAAGGAGACCTAACTCCTAGCTTAGCAAACACGAAGAACAGGCCCCGCCCACTTGGAAAGGATCCCCCTATATACCCTGTACCTGATTCTTCAATATCCTGTTGGAGGACACTGGCCCTTTAAGAGAGGGTCAATGACCGCACGCGCGCCCTAATGCGCATGCGCGAGGCCCGGGTGCCAGAAGCCAGAGCAGGGAGCGGTGCACAGGAGGCAGGAGTGCCGGGCTGGAGCAGAGTTGCTGACGGGCGCCGGGAGCGGGGACCGGGCTGCCTGGGGACCGCAGGTGATGGGGCATGGAGGCTGTGGAGCGGGGGACGCCTGGCAGAGGAGCCGGGGAGCGTGGCAGGGGAGCCGGGGAGCGTGGCAGGGGAGCCGGGGAGCGTGGCACGGGAGCTGGGGAGCGTGGCAGGGGAGCCCCGGAGCGTGGCACGGGAGCTGGGGAGCGTGACAATATACCGGGAGACTAGGTCACAGATGTAGGAAGGAGACAGGTTGTGGATGGCTTTGTAGGTCATGGTTAGGGTTTTGAACTGGAGTCTTTGGGCAATGGTAAGCCAGTGAAGGGATTTGCAGAGTGGCAAGGCCGGAAAATAGCGAGAGGAGAGGTGGATTAATCGGATCGCAAAGATTAGGATAGATTGGAGGGGTGCAAGAGTGTTGGAAGGGAGGCCACAGAGCAGGAGGCTTCAGTAGTCCAGGCGGGAGATGATGAGGGCATGCACTAATGCTTTTTCGAATTCTTGGTTAAGGAATGCACAAGTTGTAGTCGGCATGAGGTGAAGAGGGCTTGGATGTGTGGATTGAAGGATAGAGCAGAGTCAAGGGTTACTCTGAGGCAACAAGCTTGAGAGACTGGGGAGAGTGGCAGCCATCAACTTTGATGGATAGGCTTGTTGGAGGGGTTGAGAGAGAACCAGGAAAGATAATGATATGTGATTAGTGATGTATACAGTATATCTTTAATCACAATGACTGTAGTTATAAACATGGTTTATCATGATTCTGTGGCTGATCCCTCACCTTCATCCAGCCCTCATTTGTCTGAACATTCAGAGGAACCGGGGTGGGGCGCTGAGTATGACACATTTAGTTATACTGTGGATAGTTCTGAGGAAACGTTGCTTTCCTGTGAGGGCGGTCGGTCATCTGGGCACAGCTGCAGCAGGAGATCCAGCAGAAGCTAAAGAAGATCAATTACTATTAAAAAAAGAGAGAGATTTCATCCCCAGGTGAGCCAACGCTTCTATAGACTTCTGTTACTACAAAGATCCTGTCCTAATGCAAAGTCTGTGCTCGCCCGTCTGCGAGAGTCCAGTATAATATTTATATCTCATGTAGTAGAAGGGACTTTGTACTCGGGGCTGGATTGTGTAATCTGCCATTTCTCCTAGTACAGTAGGTGCTGCGGTAAAGTAGACACTTGCTGCCGGATTCCGCCACAGACGACAGCAGATCGGAGAAGAAACCGTGGTTAAAGCTGTTTTCACAGCATAAAACTCTTTAAAAATCTTTTATATTGTTACATATAAAGATAATATGAATTCAAGACCAGGGGAGGATGGGATAGGCGGTGGATGAAAGGGACGGGGGGAATCTAAACACTTTACTACTCAGGAAAAAGGCAAAACAGCAGCCCACCCAACTGTGAAAGAAAAGAGGGTCATATACTGCAGTGATCCGCACAGTATGACGCTTGCCCCCATAGTGCCACTCCAACAATATGATTCCCCCTACAGTATGATTCCCAGCCACCCACACATGGTATGGTGTCCCCATAATCTCCACCACAGTATGGTGCCCCCATAATCTCCACAACAGTAGGTGCCCCCTCACAGGGTATGATGCCATGCACATTACCCCCGCACTGACTGAGGGCGTGCCTCTTGTCTTTCTTACATGGCACAGCTTTTCAGTAGCTGTTCTTTGCACCTTTTCCAGCTCATTTTTACCTCTTTTCCTGGTCATTATTTCTATCAATCGGTGCCCAGAACTGAACTGCATTTTGCAGGTAAGATCGCACCAGTGCTTTTTAAAGAAATTATATCTAGAGATGAGTAAATTGACTTCACATTGAATTTCACAAAAAGTTTATCTTTGCCAAAATCCCAATTTTCGTGATTTGATTTGCACAAATCCAGCAAAGTTGTGACCGACCACAAATTTGTTGAGTTTAGAAATGGTAAAAACTTCCAGATACAACTTGGACACATTTCAGATGGATGGCGATGAAGTGGGAGTTGTAGAGGACTTCAACCTTCTAAGATCGATGATCAGTCAAGATGCAGCGATGACACCGGAAGTCAATAGTAGAAAAGCTATGGCCAAATCAACAATGAAGTCACTGGACAAGGTCCTCAAATCGAGGAACATTTCCCTTCTGACGAAGACACTGCTCGTACATAGTCTGGTCTTCTCGGGGAGATGATGAGGGCATGTACTATGGTTTTTGCTGATTCTTGGTAAAGGAATGCACAAATCCGAGATATATTTTTGAGTTGTCGGCAAGAAATGAAGAGAGCTTGGATGTGTGGCTTGACGGATAGAGCAGAATCAAGGGGTACACTGAGGCAACGAGCTTGCCAGACTGGGGAGAGTGGCAGCCATCAACTTTGATGGATAGGCTTGTTGAAGGGATTGAGAGAAGGAGGAAAAATAATGATATGTGCTTAAAGAGAGATATATACAGTCATATGAAAAAGTTTGGGCACCCCTATTAATGTTAACCTTTTTTCTTTATAACAATTTGGGGTTTTGCTATTTCAGTTTCATATATCTAATAACTGATGGACTGAGTAATATTTCTGGATTGAAATGAGGTTTATTGTATTAACAGAAAATGTGCAATCCGCATTTAAACAAAATTTAACAGGTGCATAAGTATGGGCACCCTTATCAATTTCTTGATTTGAACCCTCCTAACTAATTTTTACTGACTTACTAAAGCACTAAATTGGTTTTGTAACCTCATTGAGCTTTGAACTTCATAGGCAGGTGTATCCAATCATGAGAAAAGGTATTTAAGGTGGCCACTTGCAAGTTGTTCTCCTATTTGAATCTCCTATGAAGAGTGGCCTCATGGGCTCCTCAAAACAACTCTCAAATGATCTGAAAACAAAGATTATTCCACATAGTTGTTCAGGGGAAGGTACAAAAAGTTGTCTCAGAGATTTAAACTGTCAGTTTCCACTGTGAGGAACATAGTAAGGAAATGGAAGAACACAGGTACAGTTCTTGTTAAGCCCAGACGTGGCAGGCCAAGAAAAATATCAGAAAGGCAGAGAAGAACAATGGTGAGAACAGTCAAGGACAATCCACAGACCACCTCCAAAGACCTGCAGCATCATCTTGCTGCAGATGGTGTCAATGTGCATCGGTCAACAATACAGCGCACGTTGCACAAGGAGAAGCTGTATGTGAGAGTGATGCGAAAGAAGCCGTTTCTGCAAGCACGCCACAAACAGAGTTGCCTGAGGTATGCAAAAGCACATTTGGACAAGCCAGTTACATTTTGGAAGAAGGTCCTGTGGACTGATGAAACAAAGATTGAGTTGTTTGGTCATACAAAAAGGCGTTATGCATGGAGCCAAAAAACCACGGCATTCCAAGAAAAGCACTTGCTACCCACAGTAAAATTTGGTGGAGGTTCCATCATGCTTTGGGGCTGTGTGGCCAATGCCGGCACCGCGAATCTTGTTAAAGTTGAGGGTCGCATGGATTCAACTCAGTATCAGCAGATTCTTGACAATAATGTGCAAGAATCAGTGACGAAGTTGAAGTTACGCAGGGGATGGATATTTCAGCAAGACAATGATCCAAAACACTGCTCCAAATCTACTCAGGTATTCATGCAGAGGAACAATTACACTGTTCTGGAATGGCCATCCCAGTCCCCATACCTGAATATCATTGAAAATCTGTGGGATCATTTGAGGCATGTGGTCCATGCTCAGGGACCATCAAACTTAACTGAACTGGAATTGTTTTGTAAACAGGAATGGTCAAAAATACCTTCATCCAGGATCCAGGAACTCATTAAAAGCTACAGGAAGCCACTAGAGGCTGGGATTTTTGCAAAAGGAGGATCTACAAAATAATAATGTCACTTTTATGTTGAGGTGCCCATACTTATGTGTCGCGGGCGGGGAGGAGGGTGTCAGCACACTACGCTCACCCCTTCTGCTTGGGTCCGGCGGTTGCTGCTCAGTGGTGGCTCGAGCTGTGGGCCGGATCCCGGGGGTTTCTCGAGCGGCACTCCTCGCCCGTGAGTGAAAGGGATTGGTTGGGTGTGGGGATTTTTTATTGTCCGTGACGCCACCCACGGTTGTGGTGATTGCACCACCGCTGCTCTGGATGGGGATCCCGGGGATGGTGATGCGGAGCAGCCAGGTGTTGTGTTGCCCCTCCGTGGGTAGGGGTTGGTGATCCCGGGGCCCGGTGATGGCTTGGGGGGTGCAGGGCCTGGTGGGCGCAGGGACGCGGGGGCAGCGCTGTGCCTTGCGGCACTGTGGTACTCACTCAGCCTGAGACGTTGACACAGTTTTTACGGTAAACCAGACGGCTGGTAAGACGGTCCCACGGACGGCTGCACTTGCTCTCCCGTTAGGTGACGGTGATGTCCCTTTTCCTAGCACCTTGGTGTACTTGTTGGTTGCGATGGGTCCCCACCGGTAACCCGCTCCCCGGCTTCAAGCTGGACCGGAGGAGCTCTACTCTTTGCCCGCAGGCGCTGGCCCTAAGAAACTGGTGCCTTGGCGGTGGCGGTGTCTCTCTTACACTGGCTGGGCTGTTGCCTTCAATCGGGACTTGGTTGTTGGGGGATCTACGTCCCCTTCACTGACGGATTCGGCAAATTACGGCGACTCCAAGCCTTGCCGGGGTCCGAGAGGCCCCTGCCCTGGTGCTGACTGTCCTTCGGAACACTGCTCCAGACCACCGGGCACACAGCCTACGGGGTCCTTCCAGGAACTTCCAAACGGTCCCCCTTCAGACAGTCACCGCCGTTGCTGACCTTGCTGACCTGCCCTGCACTCAGCTGGACTCTTCAGGCTTTGCACACTCTTTCTGTTCTGTCACCACTCTTGCTTTCCTCCTTTACTACTTTTCTTTCTTCACTTTCGCTTAGCTCTTTACTTTAGCCCTGCCTGGGCTACTCCTCCACTCCTTCCACTTCCTCCTCCCTGACTACCCTCTCTTGTTTTCTCAAGCTCGTCCCTGAGCTGACTGCCTGGTTTCTCCCGCCTCCAGAGCTGTGCTCTCCTCGGTGGGCGGAGCCAACCGCCTGGCCCACCCCCTGGTGTGAATCATCAGCCTCTGGAGGAAGGCAACAAGGATTTTTGGTTAGCTTAGATGTTCCTACCTGGGATGTAGGGTGTGGTGGTGTGTGACCTGTGTCCCCTGGCTTGCCCAGGGCGACACATTCCCCCTTAGCAAAATGCAGACCGTCCGCGGGCTGCCGTCCAACACCGGTTTTATTTTTCTGTAAAAGATAACATGGTAAAATAACATATGTACATTTTTAATAACTCTTCCCAAAACGGGAGGCACATTTCTTAAACGTTGCATAACGGTTTACGGTTACGGTTTCCGCTCTCTCCCACCCAAGCAACCTGGCCCTGATGCTGCCCCTAAAGCCCAGGCAGCACCCCTTGACCCACAGTCCAGCACACGGTACCCGAGCGGGATCTGTCCTTCCCTCCAGAGGGTAGCCACCGGTTCCTTTGGTGGCTGGGCCCCAGCCTGCTCTGCTGAGGGCCCTCCCTCCAACCTGCCTCTCCGGAGGCGGCATTGCGGAAACGGTAACGGCAAACAACATATTTACAAGCCACTTAACGTTTGTGGGTGCCCTGCAAGTTCACGGGCTTGTCCATGGATAGTTCCCATGCAAAATAACTTTTTAAACGGTCCCCACCGGGACAACGGTGTCGGCTCCTGCCGGTTGCAAATCACACTAAATCAGGTGAAGCTTCGGTAATCATCTGTTTCTTATCATTCTTTCAAAACTTTTTAAACAACAAACACTGTGGTGGTCCCAACGGGGACGGTGCAACGGGCATCCGCTGCCCTACTCCGGACTTTCATGCTCCAGTGCTCCTTCCAAGGGAGGGGGCGCGGCGCTTGCTCGGGCCTCTGGGCTGCCCCTCAATTTAGCATCCAGCGCAAACCACCCCCGCTCCCCAAAGAACCGAGTGTACTGCACGATGTCACCCGGCATCAGATTGCGGCCGGGATGCTCCTCAGGCAGGTGGGCATTCACATCCCGCCGGGCTATAAACACCTCGGCCTCCAGGCCCGGTTCGTAGATGAACCCATAGCCCCGGCGGACATCAAACCGCCTCACCTGCCCCTCATGCAACGGTCCCCGGACACGGGATGTTGCTTGCCGGAGGTTCTCTTTCTCCCGGATCGCTCTGGCCACCAGTTCGGCCTTCTTCCGCTCCCTCTCGGCGATCTCCACGCCCAGCGGTACCGGCTCCCTATCCCAATACGGCGCTGCCGCCAGCGCCGGTGCACGGGTCGGGCCCCGCGGGACATCCTGGACGTTGCCCACTGTCAGGAATCTGGGCGGCATGTCCCGCGGTGTCTTGGCCTTGGGCGCTGCCTTGCAACAACAACCCGGCGCTACCTCAGCCGAGGTGTGGGGGATGGGCATAGGGGCTTTCCGCTGCTGGGCCTTTGGCTCGGAGCGGGTCATCGGCTCCGGCTCGGGGGGGTTTTCAGGGGATGCCTCCGGTTCCACTTTCGGCGTCTTCCACGGTAACAACTCCGGTGTGCCGCGGGCTCCGGCTACAGGTCGGCCCGCTTGGGCGGGGACGCTGGGTACTGCTACCGGTTGCGGTGGTAGCAGGCCTAGTGGCGGGGTCACGGCCTCCGGGACGGGTGGCAAGGGAGGCAACGGGGGGAGAGGGCTTGGACCGGGCCCCACAGCCGCGATGACCGGCCCTTCAAGGGCATCGGGACGTGGGTCACTCACCCTCCCTTTCTCCGCTTCCTCCTCGCGTCTCCGCACGGTGGCTATAACGTCCGCCATGTCGGCCTCCCACTCCTCCATGAGGAGCTGCATCCTGACCTGCAGCCTTTGGTAGAGCTGCGCGGTTCGGATCTCCACCCACGCCGCGGTTCCAGGCGCGGGGGCTACGGTGTCGCGGGACGGCATCCACATGATGGCTTCTTCTTTTACTTCCAGGAACGGTATGTCTGCAGAGTCCTGGCGTCCCTGCTTTTATAGCCGCAGCTACATGCGTCCAGCCGCCATCGCGTCCCCCTTAGCTCTTTTTGGCCCCTCCTCTCTCGGGGCGGGGTTTTGGCCTTCGCGCCTCTACTACTCGAGAAGACGCTCGAGCGGGAACTTTTCGCGCCAAAGATGGCGGCTTCTGAAATTTTTCTGCCGGATACCTCCGGCGGTAACAAGGCGCACCTCTACCAAACGGCAGAGCGGTAAGATCCTGTTCGTGACGCCAAGTTGTCGCGGGCGGGGAGGAGGGTGTCAGCACACTACGCTCACCCCTTCTGCTCGGGTCCGGCGGTTGCTGCTCAGTGGTGGCTCGAGCTGTGGGCCGGATCCCGGGGGTTTCTCGAGCGGCACTCCTCGCCCGTGAGTGAAAGGGATTGGTTGGGTGTGGGGATTGTTTATTGTCCGTGACGCCACCCACGGTTGTGGTGATTGCACCACCGCTGCTCTGGATGGGGATCCCGGGGATGGTGATGCGGAGCAGCCAGGTGTTGTGTTGCCCCTCCGTGGGTAGGGGTTGGTGATCCCGGGGCCCGGTGATGGCTTGGGGGGTGCAGGGCCTGGTGGGCGCA
The DNA here is from genome assembly GCF_048569485.1 of Anomaloglossus baeobatrachus. Lineage (NCBI taxonomy): Eukaryota > Metazoa > Chordata > Amphibia > Anura > Aromobatidae > Anomaloglossus > Anomaloglossus baeobatrachus. The sequence continues at coordinate 177,447,631 of NC_134363.1, read as the reverse complement.
GGGACGCGGGGGCAGCGCTGTGCCTTGCGGCACTGTGGTACTCACTCAGCCTGAGACGTTGACACAGTTTTTACGGTAAACCAGACGGCTGGTAAGACGGTCCCACGGACGGCTGCACTTGCTCTCCCGGTAGGTGACGGTGATGTCCCTTTTCCTAGCACCTTGGTGTACTTGTTGGTTGCGATGGGTCCCCACCGGTAACCCGCTCCCCGGCTTCAAGCTGGACCGGAGGAGCTCTACTCTTTGCCCGCAGGCGCTGGCCCTAAGAAACTGGTGCCCTGGCGGTGGCGGTGTCTCTCTTACACTGGCTGGGCTGTTGCCTTCAATCGGGACTTGGTTGTTGGGGGATCTATGTCCCCTTCACTGATGGATTCGGCAAATTACGGCGACTCCAAGCCTTGCCGGGGTCCGAGAGGCCCCTGCCCTGGTGCTGACTGTCCTTCGGAACACTGCTCCAGACCACCGGGCACACAGCCTACGGGGTCCTTCCAGGAACTTCCAAACGGTCCCCCTTCAGACAGTCACCGCCGTTGCTGACCTTGCTGACCTGCCCTGCACTCAGCTGGACTCTTCAGGCTTTGCACACTCTTTCTGTTCTGTCACCACTCTTGCTTTCCTCCTTTACTACTTTTCTTTCTTCACTTTCGCTTAGCTCTTTACTTTAGCCCTGCCTGGGCTACTCCTCCACTCCTTCCACTTCCTCCTCCCTGACTACCCTCTCTTGTTTTCTCAAGCTCGTCCCTGAGCTGACTGCCTGGTTTCTCCCGCCTCCAGAGCTGTGATCTCCTCGGTGGGCGGAGCCAACCACCTGGCCCACCCCCTGGTGTGAATCATCAGCCTCTGGAGGAAGGCAACAAGGATTTTTGGTTAGCTTAGATGTTCCTACCTGGGATGTAGGGTGTGGTGGTGTGTGACCTGTGTCCCCTGGCTTGCCCAGGGCGACACATATGCACCTGTCAAATTTTGTTTAAATGCAAATTGCACATTTTCTGTTAGTACAATAAACCTCATTTCAATCCAGAAATATTACTCAGTCCATCAGTTATTAGATATATGAAACTGAAATAGCAAAAACCCAAATTGTTATAAAGAAAAAAGGTTAACATTATTAGGGTTGCACAAACTTTTTCATATGACTGTAATATATATATATATATATATCTTTAGTCACAATGACTGTAGTTATAAACATGGGTGAATCTTGCTGTATCATGATTGTGGTCAAATTCTGTGGCTGATCCCTCGCCCTCATCCAGCCCTCATTTATCAGAACGTGCAGAGGAACCGGGGTGGGGCGCTGAGTATGACACATTTAGTTATACTGTGGATAGTTCTGAGGAAACGTTGCTTTCCTGTGAGGGCGGTCGGTCATCTGGGCACAGCTGCAGCAGGAGATCCAGCAGAAGCTAAAGAAGATCAATTACTATTAAAAAAAGAGAGAGATTTCATCCCCAGGTGAGCCAACGCTTCTATAGACTTCTGTTACTACAAAGATCCTGTCCTAATGCAAAGTCCGTGCTCGCCCGTCTGCGAGAGTCCAGTATAATATTTATATCTCATGTAGTAGAAGGGACTTTGTACTCGGGGCTGGATTGTGTAATCTGCCATTTCTCCTAGTACAGTAGGTGCTGCGGTAAAGTAGACACTTGCTGCCGGATTCCGCCACAGACGACAGCAGATCGGAGAAGAAACCGTGGTTAAAGCTGTTTTCACAGCATAAAACTCTTTAAAAATATTTTATATTGTTACATATAAAGATAATATGAATTCAAAACCAGGGGAGGATGGGAGAGGCGGTGGATGAAAGGGACGGGGGGAATCTAAACACTTTACTACTCAGGAAAAAGGCAAAACAGCAGCCACCCAACTGTGAAAGAAAAGAGGGTCATATACTGCAGTGATCCGCACAGTATGACGCTTGCCCCCATAGTGCCACTCCAAGAATATGATTCCCCCTACAGTATGATTCCCAGCCACCCACACATGATATGTGTCCCCATAATCTCCACCACAGTATGGTGCCCCCATAATCTCCACAACAGTATGGTACCCCCATAATCTCCACCACAGTATGGTGCCCCCATAATCTCCACCACAATATGGCACCCCCTCACACAGTATGATGCCATGAACATTACCCCCACACTGATAGAAGGAGTTCCTCCACCACAGTATAGTGCCCCATAATCTCCACGACAGTATGGTGCCCCACCACACAGTATGATGCCCCCATAATCTCCACAAAAGTATGGTGCCCCCACATATAGTATGGTGCCCCCATAATCTCCACCACAGTATCGTGCCCCCATAATCTCCACAACAGTAGGTGCCCCTATAGTCACAATGGTTTGGTGCCCTCATAATCTCCACCACAGTAAGGTGCCCCTCACACAGTATGATGCCATGCACAGTACCCTCGCACTGATTGAGGGCATGCCTCTTGTCTTTCTTACATGGCACAGTTTTTCAGTAGCTGTTCTTTGCACCTTTTCCAGCTCATTTTTACCTGTTTTCCTGGGCATTATTTCTGTGAATCGGTACCCAAAACTGAACTGCATTTTGCAGGTAAGATCGCACCAGTGCTTTTTAAAGAAATTATATCTAGAGATGAGTAAAATGAATTCACAATGATTTTCACAAAAAGTTTATCTTTGCCAAAATCCCAATTTTCGTGATTTGATTTGCACAAATCCAGCAAAGTTGTGACCGACCACAAATTTGTTAAATTTAGAAATGGTAAAAACTTCCAGATACAACTGGGACACATTTCAGATGGATGGCGATGAAGTGGGAGTTGTAGAGGACTTCAACCTACTCAGATCGATGATCAGTCAAGATGCAGCGATGACACCGGAAGTCAATAGTAGAAAAGCTATGGCCAAATCAACAATGAAGTCACTGGACAAGGTCCTCAAATCGAGCAATATTTCCCTCCCGACGAAGACACTGCTTGTACATAGTATGGTCTTCTCTGTACTAACATATGAATGCAAAACCTGGACAATGAAGAAGCAAGACTGAAGAAAACGTCTTAGAAATGTGGTGCTGGAGAAGGAGGTTATCAATAGCATGGATGGCAAGAAGAACAAACTAATCAATTATGGAACAAATCAAGCCAGAAATGTCATTCTAAGCAATGATCACCAAGATACGACTTGTCTACTTTGGACACATCATACAAAGAGAGCAATCACTGGACAAGGACATCATAGTCAGAAGAATAGAAGGAACAAGGCGAAAAGGAAGACCAACAATCCAGTGGCTTGATACAATCAAGAAAACAGTTGAGAAGACCCTAGTGGTCCTATCTATGCAGAGTAGACCCTGGTGGACCATTCTAGGCAAAGGAGATCCTGGTGGACCAATCTAGGCTGCACAAGATCGATCTTCCTACAAAGCTTTCATCCATCGAGTTGCCATGGCTCGAGATTGAGCTGAAAGCCAGAGAAAAAATAAAAAAATAAACTTATTTGGCAGCAACTTGTTTTCAGCCATGTCACACCAGTATGTTCTTCGTTTTGCCATTTCTGGCATCTTCTGGAGGCAACATCTTTAGTTACTCATTTGTTACCTAGTCCATAATGTCATGATGTACATCGCAGCCTTGTCAAGGCACAAAAACGTAGAGGGTTGGAAATGACTCAAAATGGCTTAAACAACCGAATTGGAATGGGGCTGCATGGTCGACAGGTGAGGACCGGGTTGGTCTAATCTTTGGTTATTTTTTTTTGCATGTTTTATTTTTCATTACGTAAATTGAATTTACTGGCCAAATTCTAGAGACTCGTCAAAATTTCATTTTTCGCAGATTCACTCATAACTAATTATGTCCCACATGTCTGACGTTTCCATAGTTGCTGGGAGCTGGCTCGGGACACAGTGCTTCTATGCAGGGCTGTATTTTGCCTTCGTGCCGCCCCAGGCACGGGACCACGGGTGCCTAATGGTAAATATGGCCCTGCTTCTATGGCCCCTGTCGGGCACACGCTCAGCAAGTATGCACACTACAGTTGTTCAGCTAAAGCCAGCTTTACACCTTACAATTAGGGATGCGATCTCGTATGCGATGTGACACGCCCAGGTCGCATATGCGATCTAATGAGATTGCACGTAGGTCGTTCATTTGCTGTCACACGTGCGTTAGTAGTCTATGTTAAATTGGTCAATTTTGTGTGCGATCCTTTAGATTATGTGTTCTGTGACGTATGCATTGGGCACCCTTTTTTTTTTTTATTTATTGACTTGACAAGAGTGTGTACTGTGTAGGGATGCGTTTTTACTATGTCATCTGCCATTCAGCTCTGCTACATGGCCGCTAACAGCAGACACAGACAGCCATGTAGCAGAGCTGAATGGCAGATAACAGCAGACACAGACAGCCATGTAGCAGAGCTGAATGGCAGATAACAGCAGACACAGAAAGAGCCGCACTGTCAGAATGAACTCGGGTGAACTTCACCCGACTTCACGGTCATGCTGCGGCTCTGTCTGTGTCGCGCCCTGATTAGCGGTCACCAGTGAAGGACTCACCGGTGACCGCTAAACTCCTGAGTAACTGAAGTGAGCAGCCCTCTCTCATACTCACCGATCCCCGTTCCCCGGCGCTGCACGGCGTTCACACTGCTCCGGCGGCTTTTACTGTTTTGAAAAAGCCGGCCGCCCATTAAACAATCTCGTATTCCCTGCTTACCCCGCCCACCGGCGCCTGTGATTGGTTACAGTGAGACACGCCCCCCACGCTGAGTGACAGGTGTCACACTGCACCCAATCACAGCAGCCAGTGGGCGTGTCTATACTGTGTATTGAAATAAATAATTAAATAATTAAAAAAAGCGGCGTGCGGTCCCCCCCAATTTTAAAACCAGCCAGTTAAAGCCATACGGCTGAAGGCTGGTATTCTCAGGATGGGGAGCTCCATGTTATGGGGAGCCCCCCAGCCTAACAATATCAGCCAACAGCCGCCCAGAATTGCCGCATACATTATATGCGACAGTTCTGGGACAGTACCCGGCTCTTCCCGATTTGCCCTGGTGCGTTGGCAAATCGGGGTAATAAGGAGTTATTGGCAGCCCATAGCTGCCAATAAGTCCTAGATTAATCATGTCAGGCGTCTATGAGACACCTTCCATGATTAATCTGTAAGTGACAGTAAAAAAACACACACACCCGAAAAAAATCCTTTATTAGAAATAAAAAACACAAACAAATTCCCTCATTACCAATTTATTAACCCCGACAAACCCTCCATGTCCGGCGTACTCCACAGTCCTCCAGCGTCGCGTCCAGCTCTGCTGCATGGAGGTGACAGGAGCAGCAGAAGACACCGCCGCTCCGGTCACCTCCACGCAGGTAATGAAGACAGCCGCGCGATCAGCTGATCTGTCACTGAGGTTACCCGCTGTCACTGGATCCAGCGGTGGCCGCGGGTAACCTCAGTGACAGCTCAGCTGATCGCGCTACTCACCTCAGTTGCTGACTGGAGCTGACCGGAGCGGAGGTGAGTAGCGCGATCAGCTGAGCTGTAACTGAGGTTACCCGCGGCCACCGCTGGATCCAGTGACAGCGGGTAACCTCAGTGACAGATCAGCTGATCGCGCGGCTGTCTTCATTACCTGCGTGGAGGTGACCGGAGCGGCGGTGTCTTCTGCTGCTCCTGTCACCTCCATGCAGCAGAGCTGGACGCGACGCTGGAGGACTGTGGAGTACGCCGGACATGGAGGGTTTGTCGGGGTTAATAAATTGGTAATGAGGGAATTTGTTTGTGTTTTTTATTTCTAATAAAGGATTTTTTTCGGGTGTGTGTGTTTTTTTACTGTCACTTACAGATTAATCATGGAGGGTGTCTCATAGACGCCTGACATGATTAATCTAGGACTTATTGGCAGCTATGGGCTGCCAATAACTCCTTATTACCCCGATTTGCCAACGCACCAGGGCAAATCGGGAAGAGCCGGGTACTGTCCCAGAACTGTGGCATATAATGTATGCGGCAATTCTGGGCGGCTGTTGGCTGATATTGTTAGGCTGGGGGGCTCCCCATAACGTGGAGCTCCCCATCCTGAGAATACCAGCCTTCAGCCGTATGGCTTTATCTGGCTGGTTTTAAAATTGGGGGGGACCGCACGCCGTTTTTTTTAATTATTTAATTATTTATTTCAATACACAGTATAGACACGCCCACCGGCTGCTGTGATTGGGTGCAGTGTGACACCTGTCACTCAGCGTGGGGGCGTGTCTCACTGTAACCAATCATAGGCGCCGGTGGGCGGGGAAAGCAGGGAATACGAGATTGTTTAATGGGCGGCCGGCTTTTTCAAAACAGTAAAAGCCGCCGGAGCAGTGTGAACGCCGTGCAGTGCCGGGGATCGGGGATCGGTGAGTATATGAGAGAGGGGGTAAGAGGGATAGACTGACATGGACAGAGAGAGAGGGACAGAGATAGTGACGGACTGACAGAGATTAGTGCATGACAGACATTGTGAGGCGCTTCAGAACGCAGCTTTTCAGCTGCGCTCTGAAGCGGACCTTTTTTAAGCTGCGGTGCAGAGCGCACACCTGCGCACATAGCATCAGACACCAAAATCGTATGAGGGATGTCACACGTTACAATTGACTAGTTTCGTACTACCAAACGTCCAATGTATGAGGAATAAACGACGTGTATGCGATCACCGTATTTTCGTTCAATATCGATCGCATGTAGGTTTCACACGCAAACATGTCACGAACGATGCCGGATGTGCGTCACTTACAACTTGACCCCGACGACGGATTGAAAGATCTATTGAAGTGTGTAAAGCAGGCTTTAGACTACACTTGCAAAAAACATATTCCACAAGGTAAAACTTTTGTGCAGTGGGTCACAATAAAAGATAGCACCGTCATCTGTACTTTCCTGTACAGTTACATAAACAGTACAGATGGCGATGGGGATAAGCTCCTCTGCTCCGCTGTACCACTGCTCTTGTCTGATGATAGGCTCCTCACTGTCTCTTCCGGTAGGAGACGTCGCGTGACACCTGCAACCAATCAGCGGCCACTAATGGCTGTAGCGGTGATGTTTTCTTATAGCCGGAAAAATGAATCTACTAGCTCTCTCCTGGCTCAGATGAAACATCACTAATTCATTGATTGGCTGCAGTGGTCACATTGGAATCCCCTACTGAAGAGAGGGGGAAAGCAAGAGACATAGGCAGTGTGTCGCACCAGAGCTATGGGGTACTCGGTCCCGGGCGATTTATTGCTGGGGAGATGTCACTTGGTGGCCGTTGCCCGGTTCCGTGTCCTGGGGACGCTTTTAAAAGGAGGTATATTTACAGGGGAGATGAAATAAACGTTTTTGTCGTGGTACCACTTGTGGGTTGCGGCTATTTAGTGGAGCCGCCGCTGCACAGTTCTCACTACTGGGGCTGGTGTTGGTGGTAGCCTGGATGTCGGGCCCTCTGCAAGTAGGGCCAGGCCCAAAACCAATTTCTTACTACTTTTATATAAAATCATATAATTTTATTAATATCAATTTCACGTACATAACATACATTTAAAAGCAAGATGAAGATAGAGGAAGGATTGTCTATCCCTACCACTGGTCCTTCCTCACTACGGGGGTCGGCGTCCTAAAGTGAAGACGCCCCCGTTCAAACGACGGCTATCCCTGGCTGGACGCCGTACCTGGCATCTCCCACACAGACCTCCCTAAGATACTGGTTGCTGTGGATCCCAGTGGTCACCCCCTGCCCCATTGTGGGATAGCAACCAGGACTTGGAGTGTATGTACCCCCTCCTTTACTGTTGGAGGCTGTTTATCCGGGTATATTGCCAAGAATACGTGACTGATTGTTCAAAACGCACTCAGTCCTATGGATGAACCTGAGGTTCCCCTGGTGGGAGTTATTTGACACTCTGTGAGGCTATTTTTGTAGCTCACAGCGTTGTGATGGCTGGTAACCCGAAGAAGGCTGGTCTGACTGCTGGTCCCCTTAGTCCCAGTGCCGGTGTGGTGATCTGGTGACTTCTTTCCCCTGCACCTGTCTTCAGTTGGTGGGTCCCCATGGCTTGGAGCATCTAAGGGTCCCCTCCTGGTAGTCTCTCAGTTTTAGTCCGTATAACAGGTAGCTTGAACCCTGTGGGGTCGGTTTCTCTGGCCCTGTTCCCTGGTTCTCCCGTTGCTACTGTGTCCTGAACTTTACGGTCAGTGAGGTCCTTGATGGTCCCCTCACTGTGCAGATATTATCAGGTCTGCCTAGAGCGTTTGCCTGACCTACGATTCTGTACCCCGTTGGTGCTATGGTTCCGGGAGTACTCCACCAGCAACCACACACCTGGGCCCTCAGGTCACCGTTACACTCTCCTGTCAGTGCGGACATCCAACTCCTCTTACTTCCACTCACTGTCACTTACTGACTGTCTGTCCCCTCCCACCTGGATGTCGTCTAGTGGACTGGATCGACTCCACCCCTGGGTGGCCATCTACTGGGTCCAACCCTAGTCTGTCACCAGTCATTGGGAATGGGGAAAAACAGGCATTAAATTGTGTTTTGCTGTTACCGGCACTGGTCTTCTGGGTCCCTGGGGGTAGGTCCTGCATCATTGACAGGATGCAGTACCTTGTAGCTCCCTGATGGCTTCAGGGGCGCTACAGCAGCAGTGCAGAGTATTTTTTCCTCTCTTTAAAGGTAGTATGTCTGAAGATGCCCCAAAATTATCAAAGTGACTCATGGGGGATGATAAATTTGGTACAACTTTAGACACCTATTGTCTGATAAATTTTAGGTTTAGAACGAGGAGTTACAGATGACCCCCATTTTACCCGCTCACATCCACTGTTAAACACGCCGGATGGTGACATATTTGGATCACACGATCATGTGCAACTCCAGAAATATGATTGCGCTCATAGGTTGACGATTACAGCAGCTTTCACTGGGACTTTTACTTACATGTTTTAAATGGTTTTTTGTCCACTTGTTAAAGGATTATTCCCAACCTATTTCTTATCCATATGGAAGATTTTGTACACATACACGTACATATGATTATATATACACACATATGCATATCCTATATACATACCTGTACCAGTACAATTCTATATACAGTATATGTTATCACATACATACAGTATATACCCCTGAGGTCACAGCAAGCCATTCTACTTCCCCAGATTCTATTGTTACTGTCAATTAGCCCCACCAACCTCTTAACAAATTCCTTAATTAATGCTCCCTGACTTTCTATTGTTCCTGCAGTTAGTATTCTTGCACTAAGTAGCTTTCCTGCTGGATTTTCATCTTTTCCCTGTAAGACCCAGCAGGAGCTCGCCTTCCATCCAGCTGCTGATCATCAGTATTCTCCATGTGCTTAAATACTCCCATCTTCCCTGGACTGGTGCTGGTAATATTATTCAGTTTATTCAGGTCTGGTTGCAAGCAGATGACTTGTACTCCTCTGTGGTATTGTTGCTGTTACTTTGCTTAACTTCTGCCTGAGTCATCTGTGGATAAGTAGTTCATGCATTTTCCTCCAGTGTGTCCCCATTGTGTCTTCCTTAGTGTTTAGTAGGGTTGACGAAGAGCTCATTCCATCCGTTCCCTATTTAGGGTCCAGCACTAGGGATACCTAGGGTCAGGTATCCGGCTCGTCGCATAGGTATGGAACCTATCTAGGGTGGTGAGGGACCCCAGGGACCAACAAGGGTCCTTCATCCCCTTCCCTAGACACAGGGTTTCCCTTTCGGCATTTGCTTGCTACTTCCCCGTACCTAGTGTGACACTCACAGTGGTCACCGCAGCCATCAGCCTCTCATAGTGGTCACAGCAGCCATCAGCCTCTCATAGTGGTCACAGCAGCCATCAGCCTCTCATAGTGGTCACAGCAGCCATCAGCCCTTCATAGTGGTCACAGCAGCCATCAGCCTCTCATAGTGGTCACAGCAGCCATCAGCCCTTCATAGTGGTCACATCAGCCATCAGCCTCTTATAGTAACTACAGCAGACATCAGCCCTTCATAGTGGTCACAGCAGCCATCAGCCTCTCATTGTGGTCACAGCAGCCATCAGCCTCTCATAGTGGTCACAGCAGCCATCAGCCTCTTATAGTGGTCACATCAGCCATCAGCCTCTCATAGTGGTCACAGCAGCCATCAGCCTCTCATACTGGTCCCAGCAGACATCAGCCTCTCATAGTGGTCACAGCAGCCATCAGCCTCTCATAGTGGTCACAGCAGCCATCAGTCCTTCATAGTGGTCACAGCAGCCATCAGCCTCTTATAGTAACTACAGCAGCCATCAGCCCTTCATACTGGTCACATCAGCCATCAGCCTCTCACAGTGGTCACAGCAGCCATCAGCCTCTGATAGTGGTCACAGCAGACATCAGCCTCTCATAGTGGTCACAGCAGACATCAGCCTCTCATAGTGGTCACATCAGCCATCAGCCTCTCATAGTGGTCACAGCAGCCATCAGTCTCTCATACTGGTCACAGCAGCCATCAGCCTCTTATAGTGGTCACAGCAGCCATCAGCCTCTCATAGCGGTCACATCAGCCATCAGCCTCTCATAGTGGTCACATCAGCCATCAACCTCTCATAGTGGTCACATCAGCCATCAGCCTCTCATAGTGGTCACATCAGCCATCAGCCTCTCATAGTGGTCACATCAGCCATCAGCCTCTCATAGTAGTCACAGCAGCCATCAGCCTTTCACAGTGGTCACAGCAGCCATCAGCCTCTTATCAGCCTCTCATAGTGGCTACAGCAGCCATCAGCCTCTCATAGTGGTCACAGCACCCATCAGCCTCTCATAGTGGTCACATCAGCCATCAACCTCTCATAGTGGTCACATCAGCCTCTCATAGTGGTCACATCAGCCATCAGCCTCTCATAGTAGTCACAGCAGCCATCAGCCTCTCATACTGGTCCCAGCAGCCATCAGCCTCTCATAGTGGTCACAGCAGCTATCAGCCTCTCATACTGGTCACAGCAGCCATCAGCCTCTCATACTGGTCACAGCAGCTATCAGCCTCTCATACTGGTCACAGCAGCCATCAGCCTCTCATAGTGGTCACAGCAGCCATCAGCCTCTCATAGTGGTCACAGCAGCCATCAGCCTCTCATACTGGTCACAGCAGCCATCAGCCTCTCATACTGGTCCCAGCAGCCATCAGCCTCTCATAGTGGTCACAGCAGCTATCAGCCTCTCATACTGGTCACAGCAGCCATCAGCCTCTCATACTGGTCACAGCAGCCATCAGCCTCTCATACTGGTCACAGCAGCCATCAGCCTCTCATAGTGGTCACAGCAGCCATCAGCCTCTCATAGTGGTCACAGCAGCCATCAGCCTCTCATACTGGTCACAGCAGCCATCAGCCTCTCATACTGGTCCCAGCAGCCATCAGCCTCTCATAGTGGTCACAGCAGCCATCAGCCTCTCATACTGGTCACAGCAGCCATCAGCCTCTCATACTGGTCCCAGCAGCCATCAGCCTCTCATAGTGGTCACAGCAGCCATCAGCCTCTCATAGTGGTCACTGCAGCCATCAGCCTCTCATAGTGGTCACTGCAGCCATCAGCCTCTCATAGTGGTCACAGCAGCCATCAGCCTCTCATAGTGGTCACAGCAGCCATCAGCCTCTCATACTGGTCACAGCAGCCATCAGCCTCTCATAGTGGTCACAGCAGCCATCAGCCTCTCATACTGGTCACAGCAGCCATCAGCCTCTCATACTGGTCACAGCAGCCATCAGCCCTTCATAGTGGTCACAGCAGTCCATAAACAGTAGTTTTGAGAGATGACTGCTGCCAAATCCTTGACCTTTCATGACTCCGCTATATATATGTACCGCCTCACGGTCGGCTGCAGCCGAGCCACTCGGATCCGGGGTCGTTTGTCGGTGGCTGGTTATTCAGTTTATTCAGGTCTGGTTGCAAGCAGATGGCTTGTACTCCTCTGTGGTATTGTTGCTGTTACTTTGCTTAACTTCTGCCTGAGTCATCTGTGAATAAGTATTTCATGCATTTTCCTCCAGTGTGTCCCCATTGTGTCTTCCTTAGTGTTTAGTAGGGTTGACGAAGACCTCATTCCATCCGTTCCCTATTTAGGGTCCAGCACTAGGGATACCTAGGGTCAGGTATCCGGCTCGTCGCATAGGTATGGAACCTATCTAGGGTGGTGAGGGACCCCAGGGACCAACAAGGGTCCTTCATCCCCTTCCCTAGACACAGGGTTTCCCTTTCGGCATTTGCTTGCTACTTCCCCGTACCTAGTGTGACACTCACAGTGGTCACCGCAGCCATCAGCCTCTCATAGTGGTCACAGCAGCCATCAGCCTCTCATAGTGGTCACAGCAGCCATCAGCCTCTCATAGTGG